>NC_066555.1:0-217500 GCF_024679095.1 Eriocheir sinensis
AGGAGGAGACTGGAAGCTGAGAGAGTCTGGCGCAATCTGATTCCTTAAACACGTATACAAAACATGAAACCGCTAAATGTACCACAAAAATCCGTCCTAGTCACTTGAAGAACTTACAAGGAAATACCCGAATGATATACAAGGAGTGTGAGGTAAAAATGACCTTCACGTTTACGCATACTAAACATAAAGTCGATAAATGTACCACAAAAATCCTTCCTAGTCACTTGAAGAACTTACAAGGAAATACCCGAATGATATACAAGACGAGTGTGACGTAAAAAGAACCTTCACGTTTACTGTTATTCCATCACCAACAACAAATTCATCACCACCATCACTACCACCACCTCCATTCACCACCACCACAACTTTCCCTACTCCACTACTAACACTATCACTTCTTTTTCCCCATTTACTCCTCATCCCCTCTTTCACCTACAAAATTCCACCAGCTGTTCCACCCTTCACCCACTAGCCCACCACCTCCACCACCACCACCACCACCGCCAATCACCTCCTCACCACCTCCATTTCCCGACCTGGAGAACAGCCAGCTGCTCCTCTGTTTCTCCACCTGCTCCACCTCCTCCTCTTCTTCCTCTCCCTCTCTTCCCTTTTTTTTTTCCTTACTTCATCCCAATCCCCATCTATTTACCGAACCTCCTTCTCCCTATCTTCTCCTTCTACTCTCCCCCTCTTTCCTTTTTCCTTTATTTCATCCCACTCTTTCTTCACCTACTCTCGCTTCAATCCTATCTTTTTACTGCACCTCCTCCTCCTTCTCCTCCTCCTCCTCTTCTTCTTCTTTCTCCTCCTCCGGCCTCGTCTTGACCTCAATTCACATAATCATCCTTAGTAGGCAAATTATCGTGAACCAGATTGCCTCGTCACGCCGTCTCCTCCTCTTCCTCCTCCCCCCTTCATCGTTCTCTTCTTCTTTCTTCTCCTTTCCCTCTTTCTCCTCCTCCTTCTCCTCTTGTTCTTTGACGCTTAAATTCTCTCTCCCTCTCTCTCTCTATCTCTCCTTCTCTTCCTCTTTATTTTATTACTTGTTTTTGTTGTTGTTTATTCATAATGCAATTTTTCCTGACGTTCAATTTCCCACAAACAGTATTTATCGTTGTTGCTCTAAGGTCGGCGCTTCGCTTCACTGTTTTATTCCGCCTGGTTTTGTCTGGTTTATGGAGGCGTTGCATATTGCCTTAAAGGGGGGCATGCTTCTTCTTCTTCTTCTTCGCCTGGGGTTGGGATTTGTAGTTGTCTGTTTGTCTGTCTGTCTGTCTGTTTGTCTGTCTGTCTGTCTGTGTCTTATGTCCCTTTTCTTTCGCGTTGCCCTTCTGTCTCCTATTCCTCACATTATATTTTTCTCTCTTCCTTTTCTTCATCTTTCTTTTTTTTTACACTATTATTGTTATTATTGTTTTGCTTTTTATTATTTCTCTTGTGCGTATCGTTCTTCTTCTTCTTGTTCTTGGTTATATCATTCTTCTTTTTCTTGTTCTCGTTATTTTTTTCTACATTATTTTTTCCACTGCCATTGTTATTGTTGTTCTTCTTTCTATTATTGTTCTCGCTCGTATTGTTCTTCTTATTCCTGTTCTTGTTTATGTTCTTATTCTTGTTCTTTTTCTTACACCACTTATTATTATTTTTCTCCTTTTTCCTTCCTCTATCCTTTTTTTCCCCTCCTTCTCCTGCCTATCAAACCCTCAATAGGCCTAATCTTGGTAAGCTCATCTTCGAGTAATTGGATCTACACCTAATACTGCTACAAGGAACACACACAAACACACACAGACACACGCACACACATACATAAATACATACATACATTCATACATACATACATACACGTACACTAATGCATGTTAATAGGCAGGAAACAGAAGAATAAGGAGGAAAAACAGGAAGGGAGGAAGAGAGGAGAGAGAAGAAAGAAAAGTAGCTTAGTGTAAGGACGAAGAAAAGCTGTGAGGAGGGTGAGGAGGGAGAGAAAGGAGGCAGGAAAGGGATGGAAAGAGGGTGAATGAGGGAGGGGAATGTGAGGAGAGGGATAATGAGTAAGGACTAAGGAAGGATGGGGGTGGGGAGAGGAAAGGGAAAGGAAGGGCTGTGGAAGGGAGGATATGAGGAATGGAAAGGAAGAAGTAATGAGGGGAAAAGAAGAAGGAAATCAGAAGCGGAAAAAAGCGAAGTGGGAAAAAAGAAAAATAGGAAGATGTGATGAAGTAAGGGATAACGGAAGGAGGAAGGGGAAAGAGAAGGTTAAGGAAGAGAGGAAGACGAAATCAAAATGGAAGAAGGAGGAAAAAGAAAGGAAAGAATAAACAAGGAGAGGGAAAAGGGAAGCGGAGAGAAGTAAAAAGGGATACGTGATGAAGAAATAAAGGAAAACAGAGGAAACAGAGAGAAAAGAGGGGAACAGACATGGCAGTAAAGCTGAGGGAGGTAAAGTGGGGGAAAAACTCAAGTAAAAAGAGGACACAGAAAAAAAGAGTTAAGAAAGATTACGAAAGTTTGAAAGGTGCGAGACAGCAAAGGGGGAAGGATAGGAGAAAAAGGTAAATGGAAAAAAATAAGTAAAAACACTGAAAACGAAAAAAAGAGAAAGTGCATAAATGGAAAACGAGCGTGAGTAAGATAAAACGAAAGAGCGGTAAGAAAGAGAGGAAGAATAAAAGGAACAATGCAACAGCGTGATAACAATAACAATAAAGAAGGAGAAGACGAAGAAACGAGAAAATACCGTAGACAAGGAAAGAAAATACGAGGACAGGCAAGAATGAGAGATATACGTAAAAGACTTGGGAGAATAAAGAGAGAGAAAAACCTATAAAGAGGGAAAGAGAAGAGAGGAGAGGAGAGGAGAGGAGGAGAGGGAGAAAGATGAATGAGGCAGAGGAGGAAAGAGACTTGACGTAGACAAAATAACAGAAAGATAAAAGAGAAACAGAGAAAGATAAAAAAAACAGATATGACGGAAGTGGAGAGAGGGATGGGAAAGACGAGAAGAGAAAAAGAAAGAGAGAAAGAATGAGAGAAAAGAAGAATAAGAGAAAGGAAAGAAAGGATGGACACACGAAAGGAAATAGAATGGTGGAAGTAGGAACAAGGAGACGAAGGAAAGAAGGAATAGGAACAGAGGAAGGAGGATAAACGCATTAATGAAAGAAAATACAGCAGAAATAGAGAAACGAGAGAGAGAGAGAGAGAGAGAGAGAGAGAGAGAGAGAGAGAGAGAGAGAGAGAGAGAGAGAGAGAGAGAGAGAGAGAGAGAGAGAGAGAGAGAGAGAGAGAGAGAGAGAGAGAGAGAGAGAGAGAGAGAGAGAGAGAGAGAGAGAGAGAGAGAGAGAGAGAGAGAGAGAGAGAGAGAGAGAGAGAGAGAGAGAGAGAGAGAGAGAGAGAGAGAGAGAGAGAGAGAGACACACAGACGAAGTGGAGCAGAGAAAACCCAGTTATGGTAGTGAAAAACGATCATAGCGGAGTGAACTTAATCGGTTGAGGAATAAGGGATTGGAATCTATGAGCGACGAACACAAAGGAGAAAGGGGAGGAGAGTGGTGAAGAAGAAGAAGAAGAAGAAGAAGAAGATGAAGAAGAGAAGAGGCAAAATATGATGATGATAAGGAAGGAGAATAAGAAGAATGTCGAGAGGGCACCACAATAGAAGGAAAAAGAAAAGGAAAACAAAGGAGAAAAAGAAGAAAAGATAATAATAATAAGAAAAATAAGATAAATAAAAATAATAATCATAAGCACAAAAACAATAAAGATGAACGTGAAAAGAGACCACCGCAAGATAATAATAAAACACTCTGACCAATATAAGAAAAATAAAATCAACTTCTTATAAATTAGTGAGGCATCAACGTGCTTGTCGATCTTCCCATCCTTTCAAAGTCAAGAGAAAAGAAACCGGGAAGTGGTAGATGAGAGGGGAGCAGCCGGAGTACGAGTAAGGAGGAGGATAAGAGAGGAAAAGTTTAGTTAAGTGTGAAGAAAAAAGAAGAGACGATTTAGTTTAGAGGCTCAAGTTGTAAATATATCTTTGTGGTGCCCCGAGGGCTGCGACACCACTCGTGTCATCATCATCTTCACCGGCAATATTTTCCGATGACAACAGCGGTATCGACCGCTAAAACACAACACGGACTCCAACACATGATTGTCCCCACTGTTCATTTACCAACCTATACACAATTGTAATTGCCCATTAACGCACCCGCTTATCTCTCTAAGCCAAAACACAATCACCGCGGCCTAAAAACAGGATCAGCCGCGGAACAAAATGTTATGAAAACAAAGCTGCGTCACCGCGTGAATTAAGCATGTCGGTTAGGTAGATTATTGTATGAGCTCGGTGTGAGTTTGATGTATGACTCACACGCCTGACGTATTACCCTCGCGATATCTGCCTATATAAGAAGCATTTTCTCCAGGCTTGACCTCAGATTAACCAGCACTCTGTTCGTGGCTGGACACTCAGTTGTCCTTCCCTAGACAACATGGGTAGAACATTCATCGTTGCTACTGTGAGTATGGAGTGAAGAATTACCATAGAGGAAAGCGTATCTAACATATCTATTGTGTTCTATTATCTTAGTTTTACTTAGGATTATATTTCTATGATACTTTATTGTGTGAGTTTTTACTCAATATTATACCAGTGTTAACGTCAGTAACCAATAGTGAAAGAAAACCTGAAAACTCATTGAGTCTAGTAAGCCAGTCGCTGGTTTAAACAATATTTTTACCCTCTGTAATATTAAGTAGTATTAAGGTAGAATAAAATACATATAAGAAAGGCGACACCGTTTCATCACCCCATTTACGAACTCCTTTAAATACTCCTAAAGTACCAGAATTTTAAGTCAAGTGTCACTAGTACAAACAGTGTGTCGTCTCCCCTGTGTGACCCGGCAAACGGGTTACAACATTGGTGTCAGGTGTGGGGTGGTGAAACTGGTGGTGAAACATGTGGTGAAACATGTGGTGAAACTTGTGGTGAAACTTGTGGTGAAACTTGCGATTTATATTGGTTTATATTGGTATTGTACTGGTGTATGTCCACATCCGAAAGCGAGGGAGAAGACAGTTATTCTTGGAATTACGGGAATAAGACTTTAGAGTTAAAAAATGCCAGACGAAGGCAAGAACCCTCCCCCCAAAAAAGAAGATGGAAAATCGATCACCCTTGCCCATGATGATCTTGTCACGCTACTTAGCCGTCATACCTTGAATGATTTTAGTAGAGTGCAGGGACTCTTATATTTTTGTGGTGGAGAAGAAAAAGTAGCAAAGCACCAAACCTCCCATGCCATAAGCTAGCAAAGAAATGGATAGAGGATATTGAAAGCCGGACACAGGCAAATTGGGACACTACCGGAAAGATTGAGTTAGCCAAACAATATGCCCTGGGAGCAGCGCGCGATCATCTCCTCGGTTGTATCACTAGATGTGGACAGGATTGGGAAAAAGTAAAGGAAGACTTCCTACGTGTGTTTCCCACAGTAAGGACCTTTTCGGTCCTCCAGAAAGAATTGGGAGAGGCAAAACGGCGGACAGGAGAAAACATCCGCACCTTCCTCATCCGCCTGGAGACATTGAGAGACGAGTTGATCGCTCTCAAGCCTGACAATGCCAGTTTCCTAACTGAGATAACCGCTTTACGGCTCAGAGAGGCTTTCCCTCCGGCCCTCTTACTCATCTTAACGGAGGACGAACAGGGGGACCCACAGAAGGTATTAAAGAAAGGGTATGAGTATATTAAAGCTTATCCAGAGTCGAAGCTATCCGATGCCGATATCGCCAAAGAAATAAAAGTGCTGAACGTCTGTTCCACCCAGGCATCCGGACCCAAACATGTCTCACAAGCCCGTCCTCCACGCCCTCCAGGCCAGTCACGTTACCCGATACCCCAAAGGGAGGACGGCACGCCGCGCCACCTACACGCCCATATGGGAACGCGCCCACGCCACCTACATGTTATGCTTGTGGGTATGTAGGACACATGGCTCGCGATTGCACATATGGAAGGCAGTATAGGGGTGCCTACCACCCACCAACGGGCTCTCGGTACCCTCAGTACCAGCCCACTCGAAACAGGCGTCAGCCTGTCTCGCCTTGCGCTGCCTGGCGCCCGGAGTACACGGTCCCTCACCCTGTAGCTCCTGGGACAACACTGCCCACGATAACAAAAAAAAAAAACACGACCCCAGAGTAGCTGCGGCAGTCCACGGCCCTACCAACGCCCTCACGTTGAGATTGTGCGTAGGCGCTAATGCATCAAAGGAGATGGTTTACGCAATGCTAGACACAGGAGCAGGAGCGTCCCTAATAGAAGAAGATTTATTTAGGAAGGTAGGCGGGAAGATGATAGTTACAGAACCTCTCTCCATACAAGGGGTAGATCGGACTCCAATCCCTAATAAAGGAATAGCCGAAGTAGTAGTAGACTTTGGGCACGGAGAAATTATAGAAAAGTTTGTAGTAATATCACAAGGTATAGTGTTACCAACAGCAGTTTTGTTGGGCCTAGAATTTATGTGGAGACAAAATGTGGTAGCTGCACCGCTGGACACACCTGGGCAGTTTAGTGTAATGGTGGGGGCCTACCCAGTGGAAGTACATTCCTGGCTGCGGACGATATGAGCCTGTACCCAGAAGATCATAAACCTACTTTAGACGAGATGGAGGAAGTACCAGTGAAAGCATACGCTATTAACGTGGCGTCCTTGCTACCAGGCACGGCAGGGTATGTCACTCTGGAGGCAGAGATTGGCAGAGCCCAGCAAGCCTTATTTCTCCCAAGGTCCAATGATATCCCTTCTTCATTTTTATTTCGGTTAGTTACCTTAACTCCTAACGTCAAACAAACCAAAGGTAAATTCATCATTCCCTATGCTAACCCAACTGAAGAAACTATTGAGATGCCAACAGGTGAAGTGATGGGACACATTTATTCTTGTCACTCAGAATACTATCAATCATCGACTAATGAATGTGTAGCGGCTGTCACAAAACCAGCTACAAAGCCGCCTGTCACCCAGTCAAGTAAGCAGATGGTACTCGATAAGCTGATAGACGAGCTATTTTACCCTCACAACGGGAAAATTGCTGTCTGAAGGGCTTAACCCGCAAGTATCCTGATGTGTTTGCTCTAAAAAACGAGCCACTCACTATTACCCCCTATTATGTTCACACTTTAAGGCTAAAAAATGACAAGCCTATATATACAAAGCCATACCCAATACCAGTAAAAGATCATAAAGAACTAGAGATTCAGCTCAAGGACCTTGAGGCCCAGGGTATTATACGCCCTAGTGCGTCACCCTACAGCGCACCTCTAGTCCCTGTTGCTAAAAGGATGGTGGAGTCAGACTTGTCTCGACTTCCGCGCTCTGAACGATGAATTGATTGATGACAAACATCCACTCCCTAACATTAACCTCATTTTGCAACAGTTAGGGGAAAGTAAAGTATTCACCTCCCTTGATTTGCGCCAGGGCTACCACCAAGTCCCATTGGCAGAGGAATCTAAACACTTGACAGCCTTCACGACACCTTATGGCCTCTATGAATTCACTACAGTCCCCTTTGGATTAAAAACAGCACCTGCAGCCTATCAACGGATCATGAATCAAGTTCTCATAGGTCTGACAGGAAGAATTGTACATGTATACCTTGATGATTTGATAGTACAAGGGAAAGACATGGACCATCACCTAAAGAACCTCCATGCCGTCTTGGACAGACTGCAGAAGGCTCACCTGTCCTTAAGACTAGATAAGTGTTCCTTTTCAAAGAGCAAGTAGATTATCTGTCACATTGTTAGTGCTTCTGGCTTGAAGCCTCAGCCCTCAAAGGTACAGGCGGTGCAACAACTCACTCCTCCGAAAACAGTCAAAGAACTTCAAGGTTTCCTGGGATTGGTTAACTTTTATAGGAAATTCATTAAAGACTTTGCCAAGATAGCATCCCCACTTAATAATTTACTCAAAGGGAGGAAAGTAACCAAGAATGATAAGACACATCTGGAGTGGAATGAAGAGGCATTGCATGCATTTAGCACACTAAAGAACAGTCTAACGACTAACATTGTTTTAGCCTTTCCGGATTTCCGGAAGCCCTTCAATCTCACCACAGATGCGTCAGATAAGGCAATAGGTGGTGTGTTGCAACAAAAGGATGAAATGGTAGTTTACGTCCCATAGCATATTTTAGTAGAACCCTGAATGGAGCAGAACGTAACTACTCAGCGGTAGAGAGAGAAGCTTTAGCAGTCATCTATGGCCTCAGTACTAACCGACCCCTTATCTTGGGTTATAGGATACACATCCTGTCGGACCATAGACCACTGACTTGGCTGTTAAAAGCACAGTGCCTAGCAGCAGGATTGCACGCTGGCAGACACTTCTAGGAGAATTTGACTTTAGTATTGATTATCTCCCAGGCTCCAGCAACATGGTAGCAGATTTTTGTCAAGGATTAGGAATCAGGAGAGTGACGTGATAGAAGGCGAATTGGATGCTCGAATTATGTCTGTCACCCTTACGGGTGGACAGGACATGTCTGTCGCCTCTCCGGAGGGACATGACAAACAGGATAAGTTTCTCCATTGGAGTCTTGCTGGACTCATGGAGCACCAGGATCGCGATCCTGAACTGAGAGAATTGAAGCATGCTTTTGAACAAACCACCGGTGGTAACGTACATGAGAGAGATGAGAGAAAGGTTGCAGAGAGGAGCAATGTAACGTTAAATGCAGCTAAGAGGCACTTCAAAAAACTGCCTCTTAGTGAAGTGTGTGAGAACGGCATTCTCTACCGCGATGTTTGCGATGAATACAACAAGCAGAAAAGACTGGTTATCGTTCCACCAAGCTACATTCCTAACGCGTTAGCTTTGGCGCATTCCATGCTACCTGCAGGGCATGGAGGCACTAAGGTTACGTTGGCACGCTGTCGCAAGTTTGCGTACTGGCCGGGAATGAAGGCGGACGTGGAGCAATATGTCAGATCTTGTCCTGTCTGTTGTCGGTTTAAGAAGAGGGGATCCTCGCCAGCTCCACTTATGAGGTATCCAGAGGTTGGCCAACCGTTTGACAGAGTCCATATGGATATTGTCGGACCTTTGTCTGTTTCAGACGAAGGCTATAGGTATGTACTGACAGTGATAGACGTCCTGTCACGCTTCTTGGTAGCAACCCCCCTTCGTACGAAGGCAGCCAAGGAAGTGGCAGCTGCGTTCTACAAGAACGTAGTCTGTGTACACAGCATCCCGCCGATTCTAGTCACGGATCAAGGAAAGGAGTTCGTCAACACTCTCTTACGAGAGTTGACTCAGTTGTTACAGATTGATCATCTAAGGACAACTCCTTATCACCCGTCTGCAAACGGTGTGATAGAAAGGCCTAATGGCACCTTAATAAATATCTTGAGAACTTTGTGCGAGGACAATCGCGGTATCTGGGACCAAATGCTTCCGGTTGCAACACACGCCTACAACACTGCCTACCACCGTGTTCTGAAAGATTCACCAATTTTCTTGCTTTTCTCTCGGGACCCAAATGTTCCTTTTGAAGTGCTTGAGAATAAACTCCAACCTTGTTATGATGTTGACAGCTATAAAGCATTTACTTCTAGTGTCGCGCAGCGGACCTATAAACTATGTCAGACCAATATAGATATAGGATGGCAGGAGTCAGAAAGAATGTTTAGGAAATCCAAACCCAAACAGGTGGTAGTAGGAGATCGGGTCTACTTAAGGCATGTATGTACAAAGGGCGAACCAAAGAAGCTCCAGCCCTTGTTCAATGGACCTTTTAGGGTGCTAGAAAAATAAGCCCTGTAGTCTTACGACTGCGTCATGTTAGAGGTGGTAAGATCAAGACAGTTCACACAAATAATGTTCAGGTCGTTCACGAGGACTCTCTTGGCTTCCATGACTCTCCTAATGTCAGGCGTGCATACCCTCTCCCTGATCAAGTAGTAGAAGTGGACCCACTCCCCATGACTTATTCCCCCGAGGAGCCGCTGCCATTGTCCTTTCCAGCTCCTTCCGAGCTCTCCTCACCGGCTCCTGTCTCCTCAGATGCTTCAGAGGTCCCCTCATTGGTTCCCTCAGCTCCTTCAGAGCCCTGTGTCAGTCGCTCATTACGATCCAATACGGTACCCCCTTCTCTCCCCAATGTGATGGAACGCCCTCTTGAGTATCGCCAACGACCAACGAACTGATGCCCCTATAATTACAGATCCTGGGTGTTGCCCTCTCCTTGTCTTCCCTTGATCCCTCCCGGAGCAACCCATTCGTCCGGCCTCGTCTTCTCCCCAGTCTTTAAGATGCTGTTGACAGGACGGTACTATGTTGTCCCCGTCGTCATCAAGACGGACGACATCCAACGTCCTCTCATCAACGTGGCAAATCTAACAGCGGAAGTTTCATGGTCGATTGAACATATGAATCAATCGTTCCCCACTGTTGGTCTGCTCAGGCGCACTCTAGACTCTTTTCACATTGAGTTTGAGAAGTTATTCAAAGATCTTAACAGCTTTCTGTCGGCTATGAGTGGTAGAGATGGACGCCAGTGTCGGACTCGCCAGAAGCGAGGAGCCGTGGATTTCCTTGGCTCGGTAGCAAACCTCCTTTTCGGTACGGCCACTCAGGCCCAAATAGATGTGATACACGGGAAGCTCTCCCAGCTCTACACTCTGTCCACAGAAGAGAGACGTCAACTTAACCTCCATCAGGAAGTCCTCAACGCCACAGTTCGGGACCTCCGTCATATTCATTCTGCCATCTCCGTCTAGAGTCCGCCTCGGCTTTGGCCTCAGCTATTATCCGTCAGTTCTCACTAAAAACCTTGCAAATTGAGGGGAAATGCGTATTTTGGAGACTATCCTTCTCATTCAGTTGGCACTTAGTGACCTAAATCATGATACTCTGAATCTCAAGCTTGGCCTTCAGCAGCTGTCCCAAACGCAGGTTTCCCCTCTCCTCCTTCCAAATGATGTACTATTTCGTGTGCTCAGCAATGCGTCACTCCATTACCCAGGCTTACTTTTCCCTGCAGCACATGAATATTTAGCATTGTATAGAGATGTCTCTAGGGTTATTTCTAAAGGTACGCTTTCCTCAGGAACCCTTCACTTCTACTTACAAATCCCCATGAAAGGGGATCCCTCTGACGTGTTCGATGTGTTTAAAATGGACGCGTTGCCTTTTCATCTTGATGGCACGCCATATTTTCTGCACACCGACACGCTTTCCACTTACCTTGCGGTTTCTGAAGACCGCACTCACTATATGCTCTTAGACTCCTTGGACCGCTGTACTAAACACCACCTGCTCTATGTATGTCCCCTGTCGCCCCTGTCTACTCGACTTCTGTCCGGCGCTGCGAGATCGCTCTCTTTCTCGATCGCCCAGACGCCCTCTCGCTGTGTTCTAAGTCTCTCCTCAGAGTCTTCCCCCCGGTCTTCATCCCGTCTCCTGCGGGCTGGGTCTTCGCTACCGATACTCCCCAGATGGTCACCATGGTCTGCCCGGACAGCCCGGTCTCCAAATACAGGCAGACCATCAACGGGACGGGTCTCCTCAGCCTCGGTATGGGCTGTAGTGCCCACTCCGACGCCTTCAGCCTCCCTGCCTCTGCTACTATGGACGGTGACGCCCCGCTGACGGTTCATCGCGCCCCCTTCCACATCGGACGTGACGTGGTCTCATCGCTCCTGGCCAAGACTCCCTTGGCCCCTTCCCCTCCCGCCGCCGTCGCCCGGGTCGTCTCTGGCCCCCCCGCTGGACCTCCCTCCAGCACTTCACGCGCTCCAGGAATCCGTCTCTCCGGTCCCCGCCTTCGACCCCTTCCTCCCTTGGTGGGGGTGGCTGCTCCTCCTCGGCGTCGTCTTCGTCGCAGGGTGGGTGTCCTGCTTCTGTCTCTTCCGGTCCCGTCTCTCGCAGGACTCCTCCCCCACGATCCCGCCATCCCCGTCTGGGACATCCATGGTCGTCCGCCTGGCGGAACGCTTTGTGCCAAGAGGACGTGGCGTGATTTTAACGGGGGGGGTATATGGTGCCGAGGGCTGCGACACCACTCGTGTCATCATCATCTTCACCGGCAATATTTTCCGATGACAACAGCGGTATCGACCGCTAAAACACAACACGGACTCCAACACATGATTGTCCCCACTGTTCATTTACCAACCTATACACAATTGTAATTGCCCATTATAGCACCATCTTATCTCTCTAAGCAAAAACAAACTCAACGAGGACTAACAAAAGGATCAGCCGCGGAACAAAATGTTATGAAAACAAAGCTGCGTCACCGCGTGAATTAAGCATGTCGGTTAGGTAGATTATTGTATGAGCTCGGTGTGAGTTTGATGTATGACTCACACGCCTGACGTATTACCCTCGCGATATCTGCCTATATAAGAAGCATTTTCTCCAGGCTTGACCTCAGATTAACCAGCACTCTGTTCGTGGCTGGACACTCAGTTGTCCTTCCCTAGACAACATGGGTAGAACATTCATCGTTGCTACTGTGAGTATGGGTGAAGAATTACCATAGAGGAAAGCGTATCTAACATATCTATTGTGTTCTATTATCTTAGTTTTACTTAGGATTATATTTCTATGATACTTTATTGTGTGAGTTTTTACTCAATATTATACCAGTGTTAACGTCAGTAACCAATAGTGAAAGAAAACCTGAAAACTCATTGAGTCTAGTAAGCCAGTCGCTGGTTTAAACAATATTTTTACCCTCTGTAATATTAAGTAGTATTAAGGTAGAATAAAATACATATAAGAAAGGCGACACCGTTTCATCACCCCATTTACGAACTCCTTTAAATACTCCTAAAAGTACCAGAATTTTAAGTCAAGTGTCACTAGTACAAACAGTGTGTCGTCTCCCCTGTGTGACCCGGCAAACGGGTTACAACATCTTGTAGGACCTCCCGGCGACACACACACACACACACACACACACACACACACACACACACACACACACACACACACACACACACACACACACGTCACACTTCTACACACAAACATAGTCATCAGTCAGTCGTGTGTTTATTTGGCATCAGATTGAGCAAGCACCCAGATACACACGCTCTCTCTTTCTCTTTCTCTCTCTGTCTCTCTGTCTGTGTCTGTGTCTGTGTCTGTGTCTGTGTCTCTCTCTCTCTCTCTCTCTCTCTCTCTCTCTCTCTCTCTCTCTCTCTCTCTCTCTCTCTCTCTCTCTCTCTCTCTCTCTCTCTCTCTCTCTCTCTCTCTCTCTCTCTCTCTCTCTCTCTCTCTCTCTCTCTCTCTCTCTCTCTCTCTCTCTCTCTCTCTCTCTCTCTCTCTCTCTCTCTCTCTCTCTCTCTCTCCTTTTCTCCTTTTCTCTTTTCCTTTCTCTTCTTCTTTTTCTCTTCTTCTTTTCTCTTCTTTTTTTTCTTTTCTTCTTTATCTCTTCTTCTTTTTCTCTTCTTCTTTTTCTCTTCTTCTTTTTCTCTTCTTTTTTCTCTTCTTCTTTTTCTCTTCTTTTTCTCTTCTTCTTTTTCTCTTCATCTTTTTCTCTTCATCTTTTTCTCTTCTTCTTTTCTCTTCTTCTTTTCTCTTCTTCTTTTCTCTTCCTCTTTTCTCTTCTTCTCTCTCTCTCTCTCTCTCTCTCTCTCTCGTCGGGTTTGATGGAGAGAAAGAAGCTTATCCTCAAAGCCACGAGTACATATATATTTTTTATTAATAATTACCGAGTCTTTGATGCACTAATGAATGGCCGTGTCAACGAGGTAACCGATCAGGTATTTTTAGCACAATATGAATGTTGTTATTTTTGCTTAATGAGCTTCGTTAATCTTCTGAATGCAATGATATGAATAGCTTTGTTCCGTATGGGCGAAGTAAGGGGAGGGGGAGAGAAGGAAGAAAAAAAAAGAAAATGAAGATGAAGATGAAGAGGAAAGAAAGAAAGAATGAATAAAGAAGAAAAAACAGCAGCAGAAGAGGGAGAAGAAGTAAAAAGACGGAAGAAAAGAGGAAGGGAGTATCAGTATTGCCAAATAATAATAATAATAAAGATAATAATATAATAAAACAATGATATACCAACTAGCATCCACATATTGACGTAAAAAATATATACGCAAACACACACAAGAAAATATGGAGTTATCTACTGCATGGATAATTAAAGTGAGGAAAGAAAAAGTGAGTGAGTGAGTGAGTGAGTGAGTGAGTGTGTGTGTGTGTGTGTGTGTGTGTGTGTGTGTGTGTGTGTGTGTGTGTGTGTCGGCGTCCACGTGCAGGGCTCCCTAATAAACACACCTGCGCCAGACGTTCCCTCCCACATTAGCAACGTTTCAACACGGCGACGATTCGAAAAAATTAAAAAAACGTATGAAAAGTGGAGCACGATTTTATTTTCTTCACTGATATTTCCAAACTTTTTTTTTAATCTTCCTTTCCTTTCCTCCACCACTTATATTATCACTTCTCTCCTTTGCCCTCCTTCTCTCTTTATTTATTTACAGCTCCTTTTTCCTCTTTTTCTTAATCATCTATTTCTTTAACTTTATATTTCTCTTCCTTCCCTTTCACCTTCTCCTCTCGTTTTTTTGTCTCTATCCTTTTATTTCTTTTTCTTAATCAACATCTATTTCTTCCACTTCAAGTATCTCCTCCTCCTCCTCTTCCTTCTTCTCCTCTCCTCATTTCTTTATATCTTTTTCTTTCTCTATCATTATCATCATCAATTTCTCCTACTACTTCTTATTTCTTATCCTTTTCCTTCTTCTTTCCCTTTTTCTTTACATCTTGATTTGCCTTCTTTTCTATTTCTTCTTTTACTTCTCCCTGCTCCTCCTTTCTCTCTCTCTCTTTTTCTTAATATCTTCTTTTGCTTTCTCACGTTCATATTCATTATCTATTTATCCTTCTACATTTTCCTTCTCCTCTTCCTCCTTCTTCTGTTCACTGACCCACTTTTCTTCTTCTTCAAATGTCACACACCCGGCCGTTGTCTCCAAGGGGGTGTAGCTCAGTGGTAGAGCGTTCGCTTTGCATGTGAAAGGCCCCGGGTTCGATCCCCGGCACCTCCACCAAGGGGATGTAGCTCAGATGGTAGAGCGCTCGCTTAGCATGTGAGAGGTACGGGGATCGATACCCCGCATCTCCAGGTACCTTTTAGATATATGTTTCATGTCTGGAAAGGAGCACGTGTTTTTCTCCCGTAGAATTATATAATGCAAACTTCATCATATCTTCTTTTACTTTCTCACGTTCATATTCATTATCTATTTATCCTTCTACATTTTCCTTCTCCTCTTCCTCCTTCTCCTTCTGTTCGTTGACCCACTTTTCTTCGTTTGCTTTCCCACGTTCATACTCATCATCTGTGTATTCTTCTATATCTTCCTTCTTCTCCTCCTCCTTCTCTTCTTCCTTCTCCTCCTATTCATCAGCCAACTTTACGTGCAATCACTACACACGTTACGTCAGGTGAGGCAAAGATAGGGTGAAAGGTACACGACGACTGTGTGTGTTTGTATGTGTACGTTCTTGCTTATGTTCGTTTGTGTTTGTCTGTGCCTATTTGTCTATTTATCGGTCGGTATATTTGTCTGTCTGTCTAATTGCCTATATGGCTGGCTTTTTTTTCTTTATAATTTCTCTCACTCGGTCACACACAGCTTCCTCGAGGTTGGGCGTTCTGTATCGTCTCCGCCAGTTCTTCTCCACCGCGCAGTTGCTATCCATATACAGGGGCCTTGTCCGCCCTCGTATGCAGTATGCATCTCACGTGGGGGGGGGCACCACTCACACAGCTCTTCTGGACAGAGTGGAGTCTAAGGCTCTTCGTCTGATCAGCTCTCCTCCTCTTACTGATAGTCTTCTACCTCTTAAAATCCGCCGCCATGTTGCCTCTCTTTCTATCTTCTATCGTTATTTTCACGCTGACTGCTCTTCTGAACTTGCTAACTGCATGCCTACCTCGCTCCCGCGGCCACACTGCACACGACTTTCTACTAAAGCTCATCCCTTTACTGTCCAAATCCCTTACGCACGAGTTAACCAGCATCCTCACTTTTTCATCCCTCACGGTGGTAAACTCTGGAACAATCTTCCTTCATCTGTATTTCATCCTGCCTACGACTTGAACTCTTTCAAGAGGAGGGTATCAGGACACCTCTCCTCCCGAAATTGACCTCTCTTTCGGTCACCTCTGGATTCTTTTAGGAGCAACGAGCAGCGGGCTTTTCTTTTTATTATTGTTTCCTTTTTTGTGTGCCCTTGAGCTATCTCCTTTGTTGTAAAACACACACACACACACACACACACACACACACACACACACATCAAATCTCACACACCCGGCCGTCATCCCCAAGGGGGTGTAGCTCAGTGGTAGAGCGTTCGCTTTGCATGTGAAAGGCCCCGGGTTCGATCCCCGGCACCTCCACCAAGGGGATGTAGCTCAGATGGTAGAGCGCTCGCTTAGCATGTGAGAGGTACGGGGATCGATACCCCGCATCTCCAGGTACCTTTTAGATATGTGTTTCATGTCTGGAAAGGAGCACGTGTTTTTTTCCCATAGAATTATATAATGCAAACTTTATAATATCTTCTTTTGCTTTCTCACGTTCATATTCATTATCTATTTATCCTTCTACATTTTCCTTCTCCTCTTCCTCCTTCTCCTTCTGTTCGTTGACCCACTTTTCTTCGTTTGCTTTCCCACGTTCATACTCATCATCTGTGTATTCTTCTATATCTTCCTTCTTCTCCTCCTCCTTCTCTTCTTCCTTCTCCTCCTATTCATCAGCCAACTTTACGTGCAATCACTACACACGTTACGTCAGGTGAGGCAAAGAGAGAATGAAAGGTACACGACGACTGTGTGTGTTTGTATGTGTACGTTCTTGCTTATGTTCGTTTGTGTTTGTCTGTGCCTATTTGTCTATTTATCGGTCGGTATATTTGTCTGTCTGTCTAATTGCCTATATGGCTGGCTTTTTTTCTTTATAATTTCTCTCACTCGGTCACACACACACACACACAGACACAGACACAGACACACACACACACACACACACACACACACACACACACACACACACACACACACACACGGTCACTGTTCTTCCCCTAAACCTATCAACAGTAGTGTTCGAAAGGGTTCTGTTCTATCACCCACTCTCTTCCTATTATTCATTCTTTCCATAACAAACTGTCCTATCCACTCATACGCTGATTACTCCACTCTGCATTATTCATCTTCTTTCAACGGGGACCCTCTCAAGAGGAGTTACATGACTCCAGGCTGGAGGCTGCAGAACGCTTAACCTCAGACCTTACTATCACTTCCGATTGGGGTAAAAGGAACCTTGTGTCCTTCAATGCCTCAAAAACCCAATTTCTCCACCTATCAACTCGACACAATCTTCCAAACACCTATCACCTATTCTTTGACAACACTCAGCTATCACCATCTTCAACACTAAATATCCTTGGTTTATCCTTAACTCAAAATCTTAACTGGAAATTTCAAATCTCTCTCACTAAATCAGCTTCCTCGAGGTTGGGCGTTCTGTATCGTCTCCGCCAGTTCTTCTCCACCGCGCAGTTGCTATCCATATACAGGGGCCTTGTCCGCCCTCGTATGCAGTATGCATCTCACGTGTGTGTGTGTGTGGGGGGGGGGGGGGCACCACTCACACAGCTCTTCTGGACAGAGTGGAGTCTAAGGCTCTTCGTCTCATCAGCTCTCCTCCTCTTATTGATAGTCTTCTACCTCTTAAAATCCGCCGCCATGTTGCCTCTCTTTCTATCTTCTATCGTTATTTTCACGCTGACTGCTCTTCTGAACTTGCTAACTGCATGCCTACCTCGCTCCCGCGGCCACACTGCACACGACTTTCTACTAAAGCTCATCCCTTTACTGTCCAAATCCCTTACGCACGAGTTAACCAGCATCCTCACTTTTTCATCCCTCACGGTGGTAAACTCTGGAACAATCTTCCTTCATCTGTATTTCATCCTGCCTACGACTTGAACTCTTTCAAGAGGAGGGTATCAGGACACCTCTCCTCCCGAAATTGACCTCTCTTTCGGCCACCTCTGGATTCTTTTTAGGAGCAACGAGCAGCGGGCTTTTCTTTTTATTATTGTTTCCTTTTTTGTGTGCCCTTGAGCTATCTCCTTTGTTGTAAAACACACACACACGCACACACACACACACTTCAAATCTCACACACCCGGCCGTCATCCCCAAGGGGGTGTAGCTCAGTGGTAGAGCGTTCGCTTTGCATGTGAAAGGCCCCGGGTTCGATCCCCGGCACCTCCACCAAGGGGATGTAGCTCAGATGGTAGAGCGCTCGCTTAGCATGTGAGAGGTACGGGGATCGATACCCCGCATCTCCAGGTACCTTTTAGATATATGT
Organism: Eriocheir sinensis; assembly: GCF_024679095.1. Classification (NCBI taxonomy): domain Eukaryota; kingdom Metazoa; phylum Arthropoda; class Malacostraca; order Decapoda; family Varunidae; genus Eriocheir; species Eriocheir sinensis. The sequence continues at coordinate 18,443 of NC_066555.1, forward strand.
TTCATGTCTGGAAAGGAGCACGTGTTTTTCTCCCGTAGAATTATATAATGCAAACTTCATCATATCTTCTTTTGCTTTCTCACGTTCATATTCATTATCTATTTATCCTTCTACATTTTCCTTCTCCTCTTCCTCCTTCTCCTTCTGTTCGTTGACCCACTTTTCTTCGTTTGCTTTCCCACGTTCATACTCATCATCTGTGTATTCTTCTATATCTTCCTTCTTCTCCTCCTCCTTCTCTTCTTCCTTCTCCTCCTATTCATCAGCCAACTTTACGTGCAATCACTACACACGTTACGTCAGGTGAGGCAAAGAGAGAATGAAAGGTACACGACGACTTCTCACCTTCTCACCTGACTCACCTCACCTCACCTCACCTGCCCACCTTGACTCAGCCCAACCGCGTCCTCCTTCCCTTGAGACGCGGGGATGAGCGGAGAAATGATGCTACCAGGTAAAGGGGGAGGTAAAAGAAAGAGTGAAAATAAACTTAGATGACGAGGGTGGAAATGTGTGAAACTGCTGAATGGAAATGTGATGGTGTGAAAGGATGAGGAAGTGCGTGAAATGACTGTGTGTGTGTGTGTGTGTGTGTGTGTGTGTGTGTGTGTGTGTGTGTGTGTGTGTGTGTGAGTGGAGTGGAAGGAGAGGGTGGTGGTAGTGATTTGGGCTTGCATAGAGGAAGGGGAGTTAGGGTAAAATGAAGGAAATGGAATGTGGAAAGAGAGGGAGAGGGAATAGAAGTGCGTGTCGTGCATGGAGAAAATGGTATCTATGAATTTGGGATCGGAATAAGAAGGTAGGAAATGAATAAGGGAGGGAAGGGAGTGTCGAAAAGAAGGAAAACAGTAAATGGGTATTGGGAACGGAGAAAATGATGATATGAATATGGAAAGAGTGCGTGGAGTGTATAGAGAGAGTGGTGTACATAGATATTTGAGGTTTTATTGGTAAGGAAAAGGAGTGTGGAGAGGGAGGGAAAAAGGAAGAGAAAAAACAGTATGAAAGGATGTGAAAGTAGAGGGTAATGAGTGTGCTTGTTGAGGAAGAATAGAATGGAAGGGCTTTGTGTTACCATTAGGAAGAGAGAGGAAGAAAGGGACGGGTAGAAAGGGAAGGAAAAAATGAGAGGAATAGTAATGCTTCATGAATGGAATTTGTTTTTGTATTAGGAACCGAATTATTGGTGAGAGGAAATAAAAGGGAGGGTAGAAAAGGAAAGGAAAAGGAGAGGGTTCCAAGAAGGGAGAGGAATGGTAATGCTTGATGGATGGGTTGATTAAGTGAAGGAGGGGAAGGAAAGGGATGAAACAAATGGTGGGGACACGAGGGAAGGAGTTTGAAGGAGTGATGGTGGTTGAAGGCTTGTAATGTGTCTCTCGCCACCACTACCAGCACCACCACCATCACCACCACCATCGTCACTACCATCAACACCATCAATATAGCCACCACCACCATCACCACTATCACTATCATTCATCTGTGTAGGCGGTGGTTGAGTGGTTAGCGTGCGGGCCCTGCATTCACCGCGTGCTGGACGACGCGGGTTCGAATCTCCACGCTACCACCTGGGATTTTTCAGTCACCGCCGAGTGGCCTAAGACTACCCACATGCTGTCCAGAAGACCACCCATCAACCCGGACTCAAGAAGAAACCGTCCAAGTGAATCAAGAATGAGTTCCGGGGGGCAGCATGAGCTAAGAATAAATGGCTCCACTATAAAAAATTGCCTGCGCCATGACAGGCCTGGGCCGACCACCAGGCCCCTGAGAAAAGCCTACCCGTGCTATAGGCGAACACGTAAAAAAAGAAAAGAAAAATCATCACCATCAATGCAGACATCACCACCATTACTACGACCACCACCACCATCAACACCACCATCACGTATCTCCCTTGACCTTGGCCCGAATGCTGCACTAGATGGCCTTTTGTGTGTGTGTGTGTGTGTGTGTGGTTTTTTTGTTTGTTTGTTTGTTTGCATGTGTATGTGTGTGTGCTGCTTAATTTTATGTAAAGTTCCCAGATGTCTTTCACCAAACAACGGTCTTCTAAAGCACGAAGTGAACAAAACACATGTATTATTTACCTTCTGACCTTATGCAATGTCCACACTAAGTAAAAAGATAATAACACTACAACATTATATTCTCAGGTGAGGCGGCGGAAGTAGGACGCGGCATAGTGTTGACAGTGAGTTAAGAGCATGTGTAAGGTAAGGTAAGGTAAGGTAAGGTAAGGGAAGGTAAGGTAAGGTAAGGTAAGGTAAGGTAAGGTAAGGGAAGGGAAGGGAAGGGAAGGGAAGGGAAGGGAAGGGAAGGGAAGGTAAGGTAAGGTAAGGTAAGGGAAGGGAAGGGAAGGTTAGGTAAGGGAAGGGAAGGGAAGGGAAGGGAAGGGAAGGTAAGGTAAGGGAAGGGAAGGGAAGGGAAGGGAAGGGAAGGGAAGGGAAGGTAAGGGAAGGGAAGGGAAGGTAAGGAAGGGAAGGGAAGGGAAGGGAAGGGAAGGGAAGGGAAGGGAAGGGAAGGGAAGGTAAGGTAAGGTAAGGTAAGGGAAGGGAAGGGAAGGGAAGGTAAGGTAAGGTAAGGTAAGGTAAGGTAAGGTAAGGTAAGGTAAGGTAAGGGAAGGGAAGGGAAGGGAAGGGAAGGGAAGGGAAGGTAAGGTAAGGTAAGGTAAGGTAAGGTAAGGTAAGGTAAGGTAAGGTAAGGAAGGGAAGGGAAGGGAAAGGAAGGTAAGGTAAGGGAAGGGAAGGGAAGGGAAGGTAAGGGAAGGGAAGGGAAGGTAAGGTAAGGTAAGGGAAGGGAAGGGAAGGTAAGGGAAGGGAAGGGAAGGGAAGGGAAGGGAAGGGAAGGGAAGGTAAGGGAAGGGAAGGGAAGGTAAGGGAAGGTAAGGGAAGGGAAGGGAAGGGAAGGGAAGGGAAGGGAAGGGAAGGGAAGGGAAGGGAAGGGAAGGGAAGGTAAGGTAAGGTAAGGGAAGGGAAGGGAAGGGAAGGGAAGGGAAGGTGAGGTAAAACAAAAACATTCTATCTCCATCTAACCTCTTTTCTCTATTTATTTTCCTTCTCCTTCTCTTGCCTTACTTTTCCCCCAGCCTTACCTTTCTCCCTCTTTACCTTCCCTCTCGCCTTTCCTTTTCTCCCGCCCTACCTTGCCCTCCCTCTCACCTTACCTTCCCTCCTACCTTCCTCTCGCCTTACCTTCCATTTCCTCCCACCCTCCATTCTCTCTCTCACCTTACCTTTCCTCTCACCTTACTCTACTTCTCACCTTACCATCCCTCTCACCTAACCTTACTTCCCACCTTCCCTCCTTACCCCCTCCCTCTCTCTCTCCCTCCCTCCCTCATTAATCTCGCGTCTGGGCACAAACCGCTCATAATAAGGTCGGGAAGATTTATAACGGGAGGCGAACGTCGGGAGCCACACACACGCGGGACTCAGACAAAAATGATCTTATTGTTGTTCACGAAGACGGGAGGAGGAGGTGCAGGGAGGTGAAGAGGAGGAAGGGGAGATGAGGAGAGGGAGGGGGAGGAGATATGAGCAGGAGGAAGGGATGGATAAGTTGGTAGGAAGGTGAGGAGATGAAGGAAAGAAAGGTAGGAAAGGGGGATGGGGGGAAGGGAAGAAGGGGGTATGTGTAAGAAGGGATGGGTTGGTAGTAGGAGGGTGAAGAGGTGAAGGAAGGGAAAAGAGAGAGAGAGAGGGAGAGGGGAATGAGGAGAGGGAGGGGAAGGGAGGGGAATGTGTAAGGGAAATGGATGGGTTGGTAAGAGGGTGAAGAGGCGTTGGGAAGGGAAGGGAAGAGGATGAATAGTGAAGGAGGATGTATTGGAAGGGAAGACTGAGGGAAAGAGAACAGGTAGGAGAGTGAATAATGGAATTGGAGGGAAGGATGGAACATGGAGGGGAATAGCAGAGTGTGGAGGAGAAGAAAGTGAATAAGACAAGAGAGAAAGAGAGAAAGAATTTAAGAGAGGGAATGAAAGAGAGAAACAGGGAAAGCGAGGAAGGGAAAAAAAAGTGAGGGAAAGAAAAAAAGAATTACGGAAAAGAAGACGTAAATTAGATGGGAAAAGTGGCAAGAATGGAGAGTGAGTGAGGTAGAGAAGGACGAAGGGAAGGTAAAACAGACTTAGAGGAAAGAGGAGCAGAAAAACGATGGAAAAGGAAGAAGGGAAAAGAGAAAAGCAGGCAGAAAAGCAAAAGGGTAAGGAGGAAGGCAGGAAGAAAGGAAAACAGGTCGATAGGAAAGTAGAGAGGTAGGTAGGTATATGTAAGTAGGTGGGTAGACAGGCAGGCAATAGAGGGGAAAAAAAAGAAAAGGGAAGGGAAAGTAGGTAAGAATAGGTAAGCAGGTAGGAAGAAAAGCAGGTAGGTAGATAGACAGATAAGTAGGCAAGAAAAAAAAAGGAGAGGAAAAACAGGCAGGAAGACAGGTAAGCAGGAAAGGAGAGAGAGAAGGAGAGAAGGAGAGAAGGAGAGGGAAGGTAAGGCAGGCAGGTAAGTAAACAGGTAGGGAGGCAGGTGCGGGAGGGAGATAAATTAGCGGCGAGTCGTTCACCTGTTGAAGCGGGAGACGAGGAACAGATTATTATGACTCGCTCCTCGCCAGCACCGGAAGCCTGAGGGGAAGGGAGGGGGAGGGGGGAGGGGAGAGGAGGTGGGGATAAGGGGAGGAGAGAAGAGGTGAGGGGGAGGGGAGGTAGAGGTGAAGGGAAAGGGAGGAGAGGATAAGAGGGGAAGAGAAAATAAATAAAAGAAGAAGCAAGGGGGAAGGGGAGGTACAGGTGAAGGGAAAGGGAGGTGAGGTAAGAAGATGAGGTGAAGAGGAAGGGAAGGAAGATGAAGGGAAGGTGAGGGAAGGTGAGGTGGAAAGGGAGAAGGAGAGGTAAGGGAAATAGGTTAGAGGAAGAAAATGAGAGGTAAGGGAAGAGGTGAGAGGAAGGGGAAATCAGGGAGAAGGAATATAGTTGAGGGTAAAGAGGGAAAGAGGTGTGGGAAAGGGAGGAGAGGGAAAGTAAGGGGGAAGAGGTGAGGGGAGGTGCGCGAGAGAAAAAAGGTAATAAACAAAGATGGAAAGAAAGACAGACAGAAAAATAAAGAAAAGTAAGAGCTGGTATTTTGTGTACGATAATTATGTTGAGCGTTAATTATGTTGATCAGCGGACAATAAAGAGCGAGGCGACACCGGTGGCGATTAAAAAAAGTATTAGTGTTATTAAAAGTGTGACAAAGGGTATTATTAGAAGCATTATTTCCCCGAGTACAGGGAGGCTACGCGCGAACCCTGGCACGTGGGAGTCCTTTCCGAGGGTACGAGGAGCCAGGAAAAGTGGGAGGTGTAATATTAACGAGTCTTCTTGCTATCTTTTTCCTCTCACCTTCCATCACCTTATCTGGCTTTACCTTTCCTTTCGCTTTTCCTCCCCTTTCATCCTAATTTCCCTCTCGCCTTACCTTCCATTCTACCTTACCTTGTCTCCTATTTTCCCTCTCGTTTTCCCTTCCCCTTCGCTTTCACTCCCCTTTCATCCTAATTTCCCTCTCGCCTTACCTTACATTTTACCTTACCTTGTCTCCTATTTTCCCTCTCGTTTTCCCTTTCCTTTCGTTTTACCTTCCATCCCAACTTGCCTTTCCTTTCACTTTACCTTCCCTCCCACCTTACCTTTCCTCCCACCTTCCCTTCCCTCCTACCTTCCCTTTCCTGTCACCTTCCCTTCTCTCTCACCTTACCTTCCCTCTTGCCTTGTCTTACCTTACATTTTACCTTCCCTCCTATCTTACTCTCCCACCTTACCTTCTTTCACATCTTCCCTTCCCTCTCATCTTACATCCTACCTTACTTTCCCTCTCACTTTACCTTCTTTCCCTTCCCCCTTTCCCTTCCCTGCATTGTGAGTCGTGAGTTGAGTTTAATACGTTGCCAATTCCTTGATAAATACTGGGCAATGTATGGCGATTGTTTCATAATTAGATGCAGCTTAATAATGTGTAAAATTTATAGTGTTACGTTTTGTTGGTTAATAATACAGACGTTGCGATCTAATAAAAACCCCGGCGAGAAATAAATTGACTTGTTTTTAATTACTATATTGCCGGAGCGTCGTGCATCCTGTTAGTAGTTATCAGCGTTGTGCAAGTCTGAAAATATTAAAACACCAATAAAAGTGTAGTTTAAGAGCTCGGGGAACAATGTCAATTAAAGTCAGAGTAATCAAAGGACGGGAAACACATTTATTTATACAAACTTTTTTCCTGCCCACACAGCTCGTTCGGATCGAGTACATTCACATGCTTTTAGTCTCAGCTGCTCTGCCTGCCTCTTTTCTACCTCATCTTTCAGCGCAATGTTGCTTTTCTTTCTACCTTTCAACGATATTTTCATGCTAACTGTTCGTCTGACCTTGCTAACTGTATTGCCCCACCCCTCCCATGGCCACATTGCATATTACTGTACACTATCTCACTACTGTGCTGTCCAAATTCCTAATGCAAGAGTTAACCAGTATCTTAATCCTTTCCACATTATCACTGGCAAACTCTGAAATAGCCTTCGATCGTCTGTATCACCTTCTTTCTACGATTTGAACACTTATAAGAGGGGAGTATCAAGGCAGCTTTCCAACTTAATATACATTTCATTTAACTCCTAGTGTATGGGGACTGTTTTGCGGGCTTCTTTTCCTGTTATTTCGCCACTGAGAGTTCTCCAACCACTCCTCTTATTTATTTTTCTTCCTGTTCCTTCTCCCAGCAGCGAGGAAGCGTCTGCCCGGCCGGTGGTCAACAAACAGCGAGAGGCAGCACGGCCGGAGAGGGGACGGCAGAGAGGGGAGGAGAACGCCCGCTCGCCCGCCAGCCCGCCAGCAGCCAGTCTTCCCCTCGCTCCCGCCCCTCGATGTTTCGCCAGATATGTTTACAGATTCCTCGCCCTCCCCTCGTCATATTTGAGTAGGACAAGGAAAAATTGGACTCCCTGGTTCGCTTGTTGACTCACCCTCCAAATCAGTGTCCCGCCAGTGGCCTCTCAGACCTTGGCACAAAACGGGGACGGGAAGAAAGTGGAGGGAGGGAGAGGGAGGGGGAGGGACCGCGTGTGGGCCGTCTGGGCTCTGCAAGTGATGGTGGGAGGAGGAAAGGTGGAGAGAGGAAGGGAAAGAGGGAGAGCAGGGGAGAGAAAGCGTGTGTGTGTTCTGTCTGGGTTGTCTGTCTGGGTGGTGCAGGGGACGAGAGAAATTTTATTTAAGACAAAGTAGTGAAGAATGATGGACGTAAGCTCAGTATAAAACAACATGCAATAAACCAGCCACGACTTCCTGAAAAAAAATAATGAAGGGAGTCTAAGGGAGAGGAGGAAGCCTGTTGTAAGTTGACGAACTATAAACACAATATTGGCTACAGTTTGAAATGCATAGTATGATGATGCAAAATTCTCCATAAAAGAATGTCGTTTTCTCATAGTTCTCCACAAAATCCAAACCTCTTTTTTTTTTTAGTCAACATCCATACACTATTTTCCTAACAATATACTGAGAAATGGTCAAATTTGCTCCCACAGCAGTTCATAAACCACACTTCAAACAAACACATACACAAAATAGCGTTGTTTAAAGGGAACAAGATAGTTTATACACTTCACAAAAGTAAAAGCTGCAGTTTGAAAAAAATAGTCACGCTTTTCTCCTCAATGCAATATTATTAGGCTAAAGCTGCTCGGAAAATAATTCTCTCTCGTGTCCAGGGTCGCGTGGGAGGAGAATCTGCCTCACATCCTATACGTCACTTTCTTCACTTGCTTTAGCCTTTGTTCTTTTCTCTTGCTTTCCCCTTCGTTCTTCTGTTTTGCTTTTCCTTTCTTTTTGTTCTCTTCATATATAATCTCTCTCTCTCTCTCTCTCTCTCTCTCTCTCTCTCTCTCTCTCTCTCTCTCTCTCTCTCTCTCTCCTATTACTACTACTACTCTCCTCCCCTTTCTCCTTTGTGTTCGTCGCTCATAGATTCCAATCCCTTATTCCTCAACCGATTAAGTTCACTCCGCTATGATCGTTTTTCACTTCCATAATTGGTTTTCTCTGCTCCACTTCGTCTGTGTGTTTCTCTCTCTCTCTCTCTCTCTCTCTCTCTCTCTCTCTCTCTCTCTCTCTCTCTCTCTCAACTACAGTCAACACCCGCCTCTCGATGCTACTAATGACGCAGACCACACAAGAGCAGCGTGCAAAGGAGGTCCTCGGAGCCCCTCGAGCTGTTACTTCAAGCAGAGAGAGACAGAGAGAGAGAGAGAGAAAGAGGGGGGGGGGGGAGACTCAATCAGGGGGTTTCGAGTCGCACTTGAGGCTTTGCATGAAACGTCGACTTGTAGGGAAAGGAAAGGGGATGGAAGAGGGGGATGGGAAAGGGTGGAATGAGAAGGGGGAAGGGGCTCTTTAGTCTCTCTCTCTCTCTCTCTCTCTCTCTCTCTCTCTCTCTCTCTCTCTCTCTCTCTCTCTCTCTCTCTCTCTCTCTCTCTCTCTCTCTCAGCTCTCCTTATCTCCCCTCTTTATGCTCCCTCATCCTCCTCTCCTCTACTCTCCTCCCCTCCTCTTCACTTTTCCTCCCACGCTGGTTTCCTCCTCCCTCTCCTTCTTCTTTCCATTTTGGTTTCTCTGTATTTCCTCGTTCTCACATATTTATCTCTTTCTCTTCCTTTCATTCCTTTCATTCTGCCTTAACAACGAACTCAAAATTATCAGCTATTCTTTTGTTCCTTATTCTTACACGCGTAGTACCTCGTTCAACATTAGATGAAGCCTTTTTCTTTTTCAAAATATACTTTCTTTTTCTCAACTTTTTTTACTTTTTCTTACTTTTTCCTTTATTTAACCGAATATCTAATTATAATCTTAGCTCTCAGTCTTTCTTTCTTTGAGTTTTTTCATTTACTTATCTTTTTTTACTTTTAATTTTTTTTCTCTATTAACCCAATAACTCTCCTTCTTTGACTTTCCTAACTTGAGTGGCTTTCTTTTCTTTATTTTTTCTTTTTTCTTTACTTTTCTTACTTTCTTCTATATTTATAACCCAAAATCTAATTATACTCTTAACTCCCTTTCTTACTTTCCTCATTCTCGTGACAAATGACGCAGGTTGCTAAGAGGGTTCAACTCCTCGTCTCTGACTTCAAAGGACTTCAACACCCTCAAGATGACGTGTATTTTCCCATTCACTTATTCCCTGTGTTGTGCAATTTATGATGTCTATTCGAACGGAGGAGCCATCATTATTTACATTTCCTCTCTCTCTCTCTCTCTCTCTCTCTCTCTCTCTCTCTCTCTCTCTCTCTCTCTGCTTCACGCCTCCCCTCTTCCCGTCCCCTCTCAGCTGACAACACTTCTTCCATCTTGTTGATTTAACGTCCCTCTCTCCCCTCTCTCCCTCCTCTCTTCCTCTCTCTCTCCTCCTCTTCTTCTTTCTCTCTGTCTCTCGTTTGCTCCTCGTTCTCCCTCACTCTCCTTTCTCTCTTTCTCTTGTAACATCTCTATTTGTTTTTTTTTTCCTCTTTGGTGGTATTGCATGTTGTGATCTTTTACTTTTCTCTCTCTCTCTCTCTCTCTCTCTCTCTCTCTCTCTCTCTCTCTCTCTCTCTCTCTCTCTCTCTCTCTCTCTCTCCTACCTCCAACCACTGTTTTGATAAGTCTTTTTGCTCCTCTTCCCTCTCCTTCCCCTTCCCTCTCGTTCCCCTTTCCTCTTCTTCCCCTCTTCCCTTCCTTCTTCCCCTTCCCTCACCTCTCCCTTTCCGCAATTCTAAGATATCGCCTCTCCCTCTTCTTCTTCCCCTCACTTCTTTCCCCTGAAGCGACCGCCTCACATCCGCAACCTCTCTCTCTCTCTCTCTCTCTCTCTCTCTCTCTCTCTCTCTCTCTCTCTCTCTCTTAGTTGTTCTTGTCTTCCTTTGGTTATTTCTATATTTATCTGCTTTGCTTGCTTGTTTCTGTTTCTGCTTTCACCTTTTTTTTACATCCTTCCCTTCCCTCTATTCTTCTTTCTGTTGTTGTTGTTGTTGTTGTTGTTGTTGTTGTTGTTGTTGTTGTTGTTGTTGTTGTTGTTGTTGTTGTTGTTGTTGTCAAGATTATACATTTTTACACATTTTTCTTCATCTGTTTTTCTTTCGCTTCTTTCTTTCTTCTTCCACTAAATAATTTGCTTCCCTCTTTCGTTGTTCTGTGTACTTATTTTCTCGCTCTTTCCCTTTGTGTTAGTTTTTCGCTGTGCTGACGTTCCCTTTCTGTTGCGTTGTCAACTTCGTGCTATATTATTATTTACTGCGATGTTGTGTTTAGCTCCTCGCCCCCGAAAATGCAGGTATGGTAAAGTTCAGGACGATGGTGGTGTTATGGTGGTGGTGGTGGTGTTGTTGTTGTTGGTGGTGGTGATGTTGGTAGTGAGGGTGGTGGTGGTGGTGGTGTTAGTAGTGAGGGTGGTGGTGGTGGTGTTAGTAGTGGTGGTGGTGGTGGTGGTGTTAGTAGTGAGGGTGGTGGTGGTGGTGGTGGTGAGAGAGGATAATGTGGTCATGATTATAATACAGATGATTGGATGGAAGGAAGATGTCTCGTAATCTAGTTATCTATATATGTATCTATGTACCTTTCTACCTCTCTCTTTATCTACCTATTTACCAATCTCAATTTATTTATCACTAGCCATCTATTTATCTGTGTTTATATATCTATCAGTCTTTTTTTGTTTATCTGTCTATTCAAAAGGTACGTGCAGTAAATATCTAACTGCCTATCTATCTATAAATAAGCAACCATCTACCTGTCAATCAATCTATCTATCTATCTATCTATATATCTATCTATCTATCTATCTAAACACACTAAAGCTAAAAGATAGACAGGACCGAAGACTATGTACGGATCTCTCTACACAGTCCTATTTATAGTAAGGCATAAAGAAAGGAAGGAAAGCTAAATAAATAAGTAAGTAACGGCACAAGAGTATGAAAGAGGATAACGGGAATAAACAAATGGGTACGCCCACGCCCTGCCCACACACACACACACACACACACACACACACACACGAACAGGTAATGCGGACAGTAATAGATTTGGAGACGTTTAAATAGAAGCTCTCTGACGTCAGTAATCCGCCTCTACATCCTGTCTGTCTCCCCCTTTACGTTACTCAAGAGATATACTGGGAAAGGAAGACTTCGTACACCCTCCTCCTCCTCCTCCTCCTCCTCCTCCTCCTCCTCCTCGCTCTTTCCTCACTTCCTCTTTTGCTTATACTTCGTCCCTTATATATCTAGTTCGTAAAGGGTAAATATGGACGAGGAAGTGAGTTAATTAAGTCAAGAAGCTGCTAAAGGCGTTGAAATGGAAAACATCAGTAGTAGTAGATTGTGGAAGGTTATATGGAGTAAGTTAGTTTGTTGTTTATTCATAGTTTTGCTGCCCTTCCTTCCCTCACTTCTTTCCCACTTCTTCCACTCATCTCATTGTTACTTCTCCTCCTTGTCAACTCATCCTTGTTCCTCTCTCCTTCCCACGCTCTTTTTTTTACTCCCACATTACGATTCTTTCTACCTTTCCATTTTTATCTCCCTTTCATTCCTGCTTCCCTATCATGCCTCTACTCGCTCATCCTTTTCATCTTTGTACTATGCTCCTTTCCCGCCTCTTCATCACTCCATTATTATTTTTTCTGTGTGTGTGTGTGTGTGTGTGTGTGTGTGTGTGTGTGTGTGTGTGTGTGTGTGTGTGTGTGTGTGTGTGTGTGTGTGTGTGTTGCTTCCCCTTACTTTTCTATTCGTTCCTCGATCTCTTTCTATCTTCGTTACTCACGCCCTTTCTTTCCTTTTCTCCCTCTGAGCCTTACTTAACATTATTCCCTCTACCGTCCCTTCTATCTCTCTCTCACCCCTTCTTCCCTATCACTCCCCTCCTCTTCTCTCTCTCTTTCTATCTTCGCTACAACACGCCCTTTCTTTCCTTTTCTCCCTCTGAGCCTTACTTAACATTATTCCCTCTACCGTCCCTTCTATCTCTCTCTCACCCCTTCTTCCCTATCACTCCCCTCCTCTTCTCTCTCTCTTTCTATCTTCGATACAACACGCCCTTTCTTTCCTTTTCTCCCTCTGAGCCTTACTTAACATTATTCCCTCTACCGTCCCTTCTATCTCTCTCTCACCCCTTCTTCCCTATCACTCCCCTCCTCATCTCTCCCTCTCATCCATACTTCATCCTTGCACCCCTCCCCTGCCTTCCTTCCTTCCCGCCATCCCTTCCAATCTTCCTCTTCCGACTCGCTCCACCCTTCTACACGCCCCAACCGCCCCACCCTCCTTTCCGTCCCCCCTTCACCCCCTTCTTTGCTACTCAGGAAGGTGTTAAGGGCACTCCGGAGTCCTTGATTACTGAGAAGCTGCGGGAAGGGAGGCTTTAAAAGGGAGATAGAGAAAGGCACTCCACTTTGTCTGTCTGTCTGTCCGTCTGTCTGTTTGTGTGTCTAACTTGAAGCATTAATAAGAAGGAGAGAGAGAGAGAGAGAGAGAGAGAGAGAGAGAGAGAGAGAGAGAGAGAGAGAGAGAGAGAGAGCGTGGATACTTGTTTCTCTCTTATTGTTTTTGTTATTGTTGTTGACAGTAACGTGTGTGTGTGTGTGTGTGTGTGTGTGTGTGTGTGTGTGTGTGTGTGTGTGTGTGTGTGTGCACGCGTGTGTGTGTGAAAGTGACTGTGTGTACGTATGTGTGTGTCTCTCCTGGTATTGGTGCTACTGCTTACGTCACGCGGGTAACCTAGATATGCAGGGAGTGATTCCTGACATTATCCTCTATTGCGGCCAATGATCCCCGGGGCGCGCCAGACACAGGACGCTCACTGCCGCCGCTCTGCTCTTGGGAAGTGTGACGAGGCCGGCAGAGGCAGCGACACCCCCGAGGCCTTCGTCTTGAGTGGCACCAATGAAGTGGATGATGCTGACCTATTTTATGAGAGTGTTTCCTGTGATTCTAGGGATTATCTATATGTGTGATCGTGTAATACTTTGTTATATATATATGTGTGTGCTTTGTGTGGTTGTTTGTTTGTGAGGTTATTTTTTGTGTTTAAGTTTGTTTAGTTTTGTTTGGTTGTAGTTACTGGCTCGTGTTTTATAGAAAGTTGTACAGTTAGTTTGGTTGTTTTGTGTCGCTATGTGTTTGTTTGTGTGTTTGTTTTTGTTGACCAGTTTGCTGTATTTTTTTTAGTTACTTTTTGGTTTGCGTTTTTATAATCAGTTATCTAGTCATTTCAGTGTGTGTGTGTGTGTGTGTGTGTGTGTGTGTGTGTGTGTGTGTGTGTGTGTGTGTGTGTGTCCATTAAATCACTGTATGTATCATCCGTCAGCTTTGAGTCATGAGGGGCCGTGAAATTCGACCCTGACAGAGAGGAAGTCAAACCCGCCCACCGCCTTCCCAAGCACCGCCAGTCAAGATGAAAGGGGGAAGGAAGTGAGTTAATGCCAAGACACACACGCACACACGCACACGCACACACACACACACACACACACACACACACACACACACTACTGGATTCCCTTGCTTAATTTAGCGAATGCCTGCCAGTGCAAGTAAGGGAGGGCTAATCATACACTGAGGGGAGACGAAGAGAAGGATGAGGTGGTGGGCGGTGACAAGAAGGATAAGAGAAGGAAGGAAGGTCTTAACATACACTGAGGGGAGACGAAGAGAGGGATGAGGTGGTGGGCGGTGACAAGAAGGATAAGAGAAGGAAGGAAGGTCTTAACATACACTGAGGGGAGACGAAGAGAGGGATGAGGTGGTGGGCGGTGACAACAAGGACAAGAGAAGGAAGGAAGGTCTTAACATGGGGACGATAGGAAGGGTGGAAGATGATAAAGCCTCCTTACATGTCCTTAAGATCCGTAAAGACATTGTTAAGATGGTTGTTAAAGTTATGTTAGGATCTGATTGATGAGGTGAAATGTTACTAGATGTCCTCCTTACATGCCAAAAAGTAATGCGTGTCCTTTGTAGAGTATTACATGAAAAGGCTGTATGATTCCTCTTATATGATTAGTAGATATTTAGTACACTTTTCTGCGTAACTAAAATGCAATAAGTTACGGGTATTGAAGCAGTAAAAACAAAAGATGAAAAAAATGAGAAGCAGGGACATCAAAGCAAAAGGAAAAACAAATATTCAACCAATTAAAAGAATGTAATAGAAAAAAGCAAATCACCTACAGACTTGAAATGAGACCGTATAAAACGTAGCTCGTGTTCTCTTTTGCAATTATCGAAGCAATGACGAACGTGAGGAGGAAAACACGTTCGTTGAAGACATCTTTACTGGAGGAAGAAAACTGAAAGATGAAACTCACTCCTAAGAAAATTTATTAAAAAGAACACACGAGGAGAGCAACAAAAGAATAATAATTAATGTTTACTCGGAAATACAAAATGGAAAAAAAGGAAAACGAAAGAGCTCAATAAGAAATCATATACAGTGAAGCAGGAGATCACATGAAAAATATATATTCGAAGGAGAGAAATACACTGACGAAGTAGAAGCGGAAAATGATAAATATTCAGCATTCGTGGAAAAGAAACACCGCTCCAAGCAACGCCACAAGCTTCAAATTATTTAACCTTGTCTATCATGACTTATTTCCGTCCTTCAGCTGTCTGCAATCAGTTCAGACAGCTTATAATTTGCAACTTTTTTACTTTCCTTTTGATGCCTTTAACGGATCTCAAAAATGATAATAAAAATAGAATAATAAACTGATGTGGAAAAGATAAAGAACTGACGTCACTATTTAATTTTACAAACACAAACCTGAACATGATATTTTAACGATGTCTTTATAGATCTTTACGTCACTAGGACCGTATGTTTCCCTCTTTACGACATCTAGTAACATTTCACCTCATCAATCAAACTTTAACAAAGCCTTAACAACCATCTTAACAATGTATCTGCGGATCTTGTGGCCATTAGGACTTTATGGAACTCTTTACGGCATCCAGTAACATAACACCTGGGCAATATCTAAAGGTGAGTCGGACAAGAGAATCACGCCCCTCTGAGTCTCATAGCAAAGGTGTCTTGTTTTCCAGGTACGACGAAGGCGAATCTTTTTTCCAATATTCTTACATTCTGCTCCGATGCGTTCGTCCGATAAGTTTACGATCATGCCCTCCGGCTTCAACAGCGCCGCTCCTCTTCCTCGAAAGATATCGTGAGCCTTTACCCTCCTCGTCCTTCTCCTTCTTTTCTTCGTTCTCTTTATTCAGCTCCTCGTTCTCCTTCTCTCCTCCTCCTCCCTTCTTTTCCTTTACCTTCTTCTCCTCGTTCTTTGTCTTTATCTTCTCTTGCTTCACTTTCTCCTCCTCCTTTATCTCATTTTCCTCCTCCTTTTCTTCCATCTCGTAGTCTTTCGCCATCTTCTGCTTCACCACCTCCTCCTTTATCTTTGTCTTCCTTCTCGTTCTTATTTTCCATCTGTTTCATCTCCTCCTCCACCTTTTCTCTCCTCTTCCTCCTTCTTCTCATTCTTTCTTCACCTTCTGACTCACACACTTTTCCTTCTCCTTTATTGTTCCTTTTCCTCATTCTCCTCGTTCTCTTTCTTCACCTTCTCCTTTTTCTCCTTTCTCCCGTTCTCTTCCTCCACTTTGTATTACTTCCCCTTTTTCTCCTTCCTCACCAACTCACCTCCCACTCCGGCTTCTTCTACTCATCCTTTGCTCACAAATTGCCGCCGTATTATCACCATGACAACCAAGGCGGCCGCTCCTCAAGTTATCACTCAGAACAACATTGTTACAGCCAACTTTCTCGTCCATTTACAAAGTTCGTTTTCCCGGACAACTCGAGAACTACTTTACGCTTCCTCCACCTCCTCCTTTCCCTCCTCCCCCTTCTACTTCTACTTCTACTTCTTCTTCTTCTTCTTCTTCTCTTCCTCCTCCTCCTCCTCCTCCCGCACACGCTCGAGGAACATTGAAACTTTCCCCAACAGAAAATTTCCTCGAAGTTGAGGGGAAGCACTTTGTTAGGTAAATCCTTTTGTTGCTTTTGTTTTCTTTACTGAGCGAGGCTTTACAATGAACAGTTTTTCTTTTGTCTCATGTGTTGCGAGGAGTTTCTTTCTATGTGTGTTTGCGTGTGTCAATAAAACTTTTGGTTGCGTGTGCGCATCAAACATACACCCGCACACAGATGCATAAACACATACACACACAAAAACACAAAAGTAAACACAGCACAGTTACCAAGAAATGAGGAAGTGAACAAATACACAACAGGTTAGTATACAGAAATAATATTAAAAAAAAAACACATTCGCAGAAGAGATTAACGTATACAAAGAAACAAAAACAATAAAAAGATTAACACATACAAACAGACAATGGAACAAAAACACCAAAACAAAACACAACGATTACCGGAAACCCTTGCCGAGCTCCCCCCCCCCCCTCCCCCCATCAAACACACACCGCCCGTATGTTTCATGAGTCGCCTTGTTGCCCTCCCACCTTTGCTTCGTCTCGTTCGGGGCTCCTTTAATGTATTCCGCTGTGTGTTCCGTGTTTACCTAGCAGCCACGACTCTCCTATACACCCCCCACCCCCACCCACCCACACACACGCACACACACACACTTGATAACATCCCCATAAGCTAGTACACCCTTATCGTGGCATCTCTTTCCCCGTTTTCTTTCTTTCATCTGAGTATCACAACACGGCAGAGTAGGTGAGGTAACATGTGTGTGTGGATATATATAAATAGCATCATAAACCTTTCATCTATACTCTCTCTCTCTCTCTCTCTCTCTCTCTCTCTCTCTCTCTCTCTCTCTCTCTCTCTCTCTCTCTCTCTCTCTCTCTCTCTCTCTCTCTCTCTCAGCCAGTAAATCACCTCAAACACGACTCCACAGACGACAACTTCACCCGGAAATATTCTTCTTCTCTTGGACCCAAAAATGTAGTTGTCCGGCTCGTCTCCTCCTTCCCACCTCTCCTCTTTCTATTCTTCCTCCTCCTCCGCCTTCTCCTCCTCCTCCTCCTCGGCCCGGCAGGTGTTAAGGACAAGTGTGGAGGAAGAACAGCTGGTATTGGCACTTCTCAGGGAGATGGAGGAGGAGGAGGAGGAGGAGGAGGAGGAGGAGGAGGAGGAGGAGGAGGAGGAGGAGGAGGATGCGAGAGTTGAGTGTATCACATTACGTCAACAACCTCATGATGAGAGAGAGAGAGAGAAAGTATTATCGGAGTATTATCGTAAGGAAGTGTCAATGTTGTACTACCAGTCTTTAAGAAACTGGAGGGGATAAATCAGTACTGGCACATTATGCTCCCACTTTGTTTGACGTCGGGTGTGGAAAAAACAACAACATTCGAGCGCATTATTGCCATGAATATTCGTGACCATCTCGATGAACATAACATGATGAAGAACTTCTAGCATGGCATCATTAAGGGTAAATCGTTATTGTCATTTTACTGCAGGGAGGTAGGTATGTAGAAATCAAAGGAGGGTATGTAGGGGTGACATGTAAGAGGGAGGGGGCAGGCAGTAACAGGAGGAGGAGGAGGAGGAGCAGGAGGTGAAAGAGGAGGAGGAGGTGAAGGAGGAGGAGGAGAAGGAGGAGGAGGAGTACGAACCAATAACAGCAAGCAGTCTACAATACAAACAGAGGTAAGGGAGCAAGATGAGAAGCTGTAGGTGGGCTGGTAGGTGAGGGAGCATGTGTTTCTGCGTGTGCTGAGCGTGGCAGCGGCGGCCCACGCGGCGAGGGGCGTGCCAAGGCGGTGACGGCGGGAGGGAGATTAATGCGTGACGAGGAGGGGAGGGGAGGAGGGCTGCTTAGGGCGGGATGAATGAGTGTGTGTGTGTGTGTGTGTGTGTGTGTGTGTGTGTGTGTGTGTGTAAGGACGAGGAGCCGGCTAGTGGTGATGGAGTGGGAAGACTTTTTGTATGACTACGTTTCTCTCTCTCTCTCTCTCTCTCTCTCTCTCTCTCTCTCTCTCTCTCTCTCTCTCTCTCTCTCTCTCTCTCGTAATAATCCCATAATCTCATGTATTTTTTTATTGGTTTCAACTAATTTTTTTTATTTATCATGTGCTCGTAAGCGATTAATTTTCCCAGAACACCTCAAAAATATCAATTACATAAGTTAAAGTTACCTATCTGCTCCTGTCGGTACTCTGTTTGGGGAACGTTGGACAATTTTTTTTTCACAATAATCTTCGCCCACCTTTCCTTTTTTGTCTATTAATTTTTGCCTATTCCACAGATTTCAAGTCGGATGAAGTCTCACCTGGAACGGATGGAAATACTTTTATCGTTTAATAAGGACATTAAAAATAAAAGAGTATCATGCCTAGTCAACAGGTACCTCTCTTATTTTCACTTTTTTCCTTAACTGCCTTTATTAATATATATATAAATTATTTTAACTAGGACTTGGGGAGAAAGGTTTCTCCACCCAGATACACATTTGTAAATTGAATATGAAAGAGCCGAACATTGTAAGTATGTGACTTGTTTACCACACATCATTATTCAGTTTTTAAATCGGATGAGGTCGCACGAGGATCGGTTGTAAGGAATTACCGTCTTAGGTCATGAAAAGTAAAAAAAAAAAAAAAATAATTCCCTGTTCAACACGTACCTCTTTCCCCTTTAATTCCTTTTTTTCCTCGCCTGTCCTCAATAATAAATATGAAATAGTTATAACTGGGACACAGCGACAGAAGTTCGCAGGGTTAACATTACACTTTATCAATTTAATTTATTTTCACTTTATAAATGTGTAGGTATCTAAATGGAAACACCCTTAACAAGTATTTAATTTAACCAGGGAATGAAAATATACTAGTTTGATATGACTATTATGATATTTTATTTTTAATTTTCTTGCTTGGTCTGTTTATATTTCAGCAACAAAAAGTTATAATAAATGAATGCATAACTTCATTACTAGATTTGTCCTTTGTAATATTCCCTTTATTTTCCCTCCCTCTTCTAAAGCCGTTTGTAGTCATTCAATGCACTAATAACGTTTTGAAGAGACAAACATCCACTACAACCTTTCCAACAATGTATTTCTTGCAACATATATTCCTATTTGTTTCTCTTTCCATTTTCGTTTAGTCTTCAATCCAACAATAACATTCCTTACCTTTTCAACAATGTATTTTTTGCAACATACATTCCTATTTGTTTCTCTTTCCATTTTTCTTTAGTCTTCAATCAAACAATAAAATTCCTAACAGATGGATGAAAAATAACCTCTTCATAAAAATCCTCCTTATAATATATCCTCCCAATGTTTTCTCTCCCTTTCCTCATTCTTCTTGTATTCAGTCAACTCATAACGCTTCCAATCGGATAAACCTGGAACTGGAAGCTGCGGGAACGGAGGTACGGACACGCGTGGCCATAATTAAGGCTACCAACACCACAAAGCCCGAGCGACTAATGGCTGGCTGGCGGGGAGACCGGGAGCAAGGCGGGTGTCTGGCCGGGCCCCACGCACTCTAAAAACCACCTTCCTACAAAGCCGACTGTTTAGCCTCCTCCTCCCCAGCTGCTCCCTGACTTCGTGCGTGCCCCCTCCTCAGTCCTCACCCACCCAAGTCTCCTCAAGCCTTCCCCCCTGTAATCCCCACTGACACCATCCTCATACATTTTACTTTATCCGCTTTGAAGAGACAGACAGACGGACAGAGGGAGTGAGACACATACACAAACACAGACACAAAGATAGACACAGAGAAAAATGAAAGGGCCGGAGATGAAGTAGGAGAAAAGATTAAGGAAGGGATATGCAAGGTTATAATCGTGTAGAGAGAGAGAGAGAGAGAGAGAGAGATAGAGAGAGAGAGAGAGAGAGAGAAGAAGAGAGATAGAGAGAGAGAGTTTCAAGTCATGGGTAGAATGTTTTATGGGAGGGAGGGAGAGGAGAGGAGGGGGAGGGGAGGGGATGGGAGGGGACGATGGGCGGGGGACAAAGGCTGTGTGTGTGTGTGTGTGCGTGTGTGTGTGTTTACTACCACGGCTACTGTACGTTCATCAAGCCTCGTTCAGTTTTTCCTCGTTTATTTAAAGGGCCAGGAGCGTAAATAGAATGCGATGCTTGTCATGGATTGAGCTAAAGCCTACATATCCCCCCCCCCCCCCTCTCTCTCTCTCTCTCTCTACGCAGCTATCGGCGGGGTTAAAGCTGCCTTTCCACCGTTCACAGCATAAAGACACCCTCGCGTGGCGCTTCGGGGAAAACTTTTTACAAACTGATTACAATTCCTTTACGTCCTCCTCCTCCTTTTCCTCCTTTCCTCCTCTTCCTCCTCCTGCTACTAATAGCCTCTTCCATTTAGCGTATCCCGTTTCTGGGTCGTGATCTGTTGAGTCCGTTGATAGATAGAGTCCCGACAGCCTAAGATTTGGACGCCATTATTGGCCCTGTTTTCGCCGCGAGAGCGTGTGCTAGTGTTTGAAAAGCGCGGCGAAAACACAGGGCTAATAATGGCGTCCAAATCAGGTTGTCGGGACTCTGAGACTCTACAGATCACGACAGAACGGTTACGCTAAATGGAAAAGGCTATAATACTCCCGCTCCTCCTCCTCCTCCTCCTCCTCTTTCTTTCATTCTTCTGGTACAACTATTCTTTCAATTTCCCGCTATTTACTTTTTTTTTCGTGTGTGGACTGAAAAACCCTCCAATATCTCACTCGTTCCCTCCCTCGCGGCCTCAGGAGAGAAGAGAAGATGGGGACAGCGGAGAAAGGGAAGTGGCGGCTGGGGAAGATGCAGAATAAAGGGATTAGGGTAAAGGAAGGGGAGATAGGGAGGCTGGGAGGGATGTTAGGATGCTCTGGTTACACATGACGCCTTCCTAATGTTTGGTTTATTTTACTTTTGATTTGCTGAGGAAGACTAAAGCGAGTAATGACTTAAGATTCTGAGGGTCATGTGACTTCCATTTACCGATTTCTGAACTCTTTAGACACGTAAGGTAAGGAAAAATGGAATACTATGATGGGTGACTGATGTTTTTTTTTTTTTCATGGCCACGTTCATGTTACTAGTGCTTCATGAGAGCCCTAAGCAAACACACACACACACACACACACACACACACACACACACACACACACACACACACGACAAGCAACTACTAACTCATGTCTTTCCGTCCTCCGCCCTTCTCTTATCTCTCCGTCGCCCCTTCCCTTCCTCTCTTTCTCTTCCTCCTCCTCCAACACTCTGTCATTACTTCCTCTCTGCACGCACCGAATACCTCACTCAACTTTATTTACTTCTGTGCTTTTACGTTTTGTCTCTGTCCTTCCCCTTCCCCCTCCCCCTCTACACCCATGAGAGCAGAAGAGCATCACATCAGCCTTCATCTCGCCCCTCCCGGCAGCCTCCACACCGCAGCTTCCGCGCAGACTGTATACAAACAACCTCATTGTCACCGCCTATGAATGTATGTTGGCGGGCGTGCAGGGATTTTTTTTTTGGTGTGTGTGTGTGTGTGTGTGTGTGTGTGTGTGTGTGTGTGTGTGTGTGTGTATTCTTTGGCATTTTTTCGCATCATGAAAGAAAAATGCCTTAAAAATCTGGCGGACGAGAGAGAGAGAGAGAGAGAGAGAGAGAGAGAGAGAGAGAGAGAGAGAAATCACACACACACACACACACACACACACACACACACACACACACACACACACACACACACACATCAAAATAGACAAGAGGAAATGTTGGGAGTGGTCGTTGAGGCTGACACACACACACACACACACACACCACACACACACACACACACACACACACACACACACACCCCCACACACACACACACACACACACACGAACAGACAGGCTGGCAGGTGGGTGAGGCGTCATGTGCGAGACAAGAAACAAGTTAACATTTGGTCGAGTTGGAAGTTTTTATTGTTTCTTCTCCCTCCTCCTCCTCCTCCTCCTCCTCCTCCTTCTTCTCCTCCTCTTTCTTTTCCTCCTTCTCACCTTCTTTCTTCGTTTCCTCTTTCAATCTTTTCAACCAGTTATATTTTTATCATTCACTTGTTTCTTTTTCTTTATTTTTATTTCCTGCATTCACTTATTCATTCTTTCTTACACTTTTTGTCTTCGTCTTTTCTCCTCCTCCTCTTCTTCCTCCTCCTCCGATCTTTCCTCCTTTTGTTTCTTTTCGTTTTCCTCACGTCGACATCAAAGAATATTGCGAAAAAGAGAATCAAGTCAGTCGGTCTAGTGGAGCGGGATGACTTCCGTGCATGCACTCCCCTTCCTCTTTCCTCTCTCTCTTTCTCTTCCCCTCGTTTCCTCCCCTACCTCTCCCTCCCCCCACTCCTCCTCCTCCTTCCCAGCCCCGCCATGAGGTCCCACGCAACACGGCTGACTGGCTGGCTGGCTGGCTGGTTGGCCCCCTCGGTGGCACCAGCAGAGACAGTGCCAAGAATCCCGACAGACAAGTGGCACTGCAAAAAATCTTCTTCCCTCCCACTGCGTGTCGTAAGAGAGAGTCGCCTAATTTTTCTTTTCATTCTTATTCACTTTTTTTTCTTTTTCTTCTCTCTGCTGAAATTTTTATTCGCTTTACCTTTGCTTTGCCTTTTTCGAGCCCACTTTCTTTCCTGTTGCTTTCTTTTCTTTTTCTTACTTATTTGTCTCTTTTTCCCCTCGTCTATTACATTAACTATTTTCTTCTTCTTCAGTGCTCCTCTTCTTTCTCTTTTACTTTTTTTCTTCCTCTTCATCTTCATCTTCATCTTCTTCTTCTTCTTCTTCTTCTTCTTCTTCTTCTTCTTCTTCTTCTTCTTCTTCTTTCCTGCTTTTCTTCGTTCTCGGTCTTGTCTCTTTCCTTCCTTCCTTCCATTACCTCATTTTTCTTTCCTTCCCGACAATCACATTTACTCCTTCACATTTATTCTTCCGTTGGGGACTGACTGACTGACTCTCTCTCTCTCTCTCTCTCTCTCTCTCTCTCTCTCTCTCTCTCTCTCTCTCTCTCTCTCTCTCTCTCTCTCTCGTTCTTTTTGTTCTTGTTCTTTTTGTTCTTGTTCTTTCTGTTTTTCTTGTTCTTTTTTATCTTCTTTTTTATCTTTCTATTTTTTCTTCTTCCTAATCCTCTATTACCTTTTTCACTCCTCCTCCTCCCTTTTTTCTTCTGCTTTATCTTTTTTTCTTTTTTCTTCATCTTCCTAATCCTCGTTTACCTTTTTCACTCCTCCTCCTCCTCCTTTTTTTTCTTCATCTTTATCTTCTTCTTTATCTTCTTCTTCTACTTCTTTTTTTCTTCTTCTTTTTCCTTTTCCTTTTCTTGCTCCTCCTTCTCCTCCCTCCGCCTCCTCCTCCTTTTTTTCTTCTTCTTTATCTTCTTCTTCTTCTTCTTCTACTACTTCTTCTGTTTTCTTCTTCTTTTTCCTTTTCCTCCAACTCCTCCTCCTCCTCCTCCTCCTCCTCCAATCCCGCCGTGATGTCCACCAAGCCTTCCGTCCCTCGAATTTCCACTCTTTCCTTCTCTCTTCCAGTTGTCCTCGTCCGCCCACCTTTGCCTTTTTCAACCCCACGCCTGTTGTCTCTTTTCTCTTGCAGGCTCTTTCCTTTCGTTTTCTTTTATGTTGCTCTTTGTTTCTCACTTTTCTGGCGGATTCATTCACTATTTTGCAGTTTTGTTTTTGCTATATTTTTTTATCACTATATGTCTGCCTTTGTTCGTATCTATCTATCTACTTTTCTACTGGTTATAAATTTATCTGCCTGTTTATCTATCTATCTATCTATCTATGTATCTATCTGTCTATCTATCTATGTATGTATCTAGCTGTCTATCTATCCCTCAGTGTATCCTGCATTTTCTTTCTATTTTCTAGTTTTTTGCGTGACTATACTTTCCCACATCCATTTTCCTCTCAACATTTATACTTTCCTGCGTCTAACTTTAAATTCTCCCTTCCCTGACTATGAGTTCATTTTGCTCTGGTCTGGCTTTTCCTTTTCACCGAGATATGATTTAAGGTTGTTTGTCAGAAGGAAAAAAAACAAAACGACAGTGGTGAAAGAAGAGGAGAAAAGAAAAAAAAGTTAGAGGAGGAGGAGGAGGAGGAAGGGTGACGATACATACAAGGCTCGGAGGATAATCTGTGGGAAAGAGAAGAGAAGAGGAGAGGAAGAGAAAATAGAGGAGAGAAGGAAGGAAGGGATGGAATGTAGCAGGTATTGGTGTAGCTCAGGTTGAGGGCAAGGAAAGGCAGGTGAGGGTGGAGGGAAGACTAGAAGATAAAGGTAAGGGCGAGGGGAAGAAAATAGACGTAGGGGAGAGTATTAAAGGAAAGTGAGGAAGAGAGGAAACTGTAGAGACGAAGAGAGGTGGAAA
This sequence comes from Eriocheir sinensis, assembly GCF_024679095.1. NCBI lineage: Eukaryota > Metazoa > Arthropoda > Malacostraca > Decapoda > Varunidae > Eriocheir > Eriocheir sinensis. The sequence goes on from NC_066555.1 coordinate 42,854, forward strand.
TGTTAAAGAAGAAAGTGTGTAGAGAAAGATACGAGGAAAACTAGAAGATAAGGATAAAAGTGAGGGGAAGAAAGTGAGCGAATGGGAGACTAAGAGAGATGGAAATGTTAAAAAAGAAAGTGTATAGAGAAAGATACGAGGAAAACTAGAAGATAAGGATAAAAGTGAGGGGAAGAAAGTGAGCGAATGGGAGACTAAGAGAGATGGAAATGTTAAAAAAGAAAGTGTATAGAGAAAGATACGAGGAAAAGTGGTAGATAATGATAAAGTGAGGGGAAGAAAGTGAGCGAATGGGAGACTAAGAGAGATGGAAATGTTAAAAAAGAAAGTGTATAGAGAAAGATACGAGGAAAAGTGGAAGATAATGATAAAGTGAGGGGAAGAAAGTGAGCGAATGGGAGTGTATGTGAGGAAAATGAGTAAGTTTGGAGAATAAAAGAGAAAGAAATGTAGAAAAAAGAAAATGTATGGAAAAATATATATGCAAGGAAGACTAAAAGATATGATAACGGTAAGGGTGAGGGGAAGAATATGGAAGTATAAGAGAGTATGAAAAAGAAAGATAATAAAGAGCTTGGAGACTAAAAGGGGTGAGAATGTAAAAGAGGAAAATGAATAGAGAAAGATGCGTGCAGGGAGAAAGACAAGAAGATAAGGTAAGGGGAAGGGTGAAGGGGAATAAAAATGACGTACAGAACAATGAAAAGAGAGCGAGTATGAGAGGAAACTGTGGAAACTAATAGAGGTGGAAAAATAAAAGAAGAAAATGAAAGATGAAAGACATGTGCAAGAAGAAAGACTAGAGGATAAGGTAAAACGAAGGGTGAGGGGAAGGAAAATGACGTACAGGACTGTGAAAAGAAAGCGAGTGAGAAAGGAAACTCTGGAAACTAAACGAGGTGGAAATGTAAAAGAAGAAAATATGTAGGGCAAGATACGTGCTAGACTAAAAGATAAAACAAAGGTAAGGGAAAAGGGATAAAAATAGACGTAAAGGAGTAAGAATGAAAAGTGAGTTAGGAGGAAAGAAAGTAGGGAAAGAATGTAGGTGGTGGGGAAGTAAAAAAGAAAAAGAAAATCAGTAAGAGAAAATATGTGGAACGAAGACTAGAAGACAATATAAAAGGAGGTGAGAAAATTTAAGTATAGGGATATGAAAGGAAAGTGTGGAAACTAAACGAAATCGACCTCTCTTTTGGCCACTCTTCACTCTTCTCTATTATAGGGGAAGCGATTAGCGGACATATTTTTCTACACTTTCTTTTTGTTGACCTTGAGCTATTTCCATTGCTGTAAAAAAATTAAAAAACGAGGAGGAAACGTAAAATAATAAAATGAATATAAAAAGATATGTGCAAGGTTGGCTGGGTCGACGTGTGTATCTCATGGCCACGTCTATGCACAGGGCCCTGAATGTCACCTTAATGCCTCTCCTAACGTGGCACCGCATCCTCGTACAAGTGCCAGGGCCAGGGAGAGGGCGGGGTGCGGCGCGGCGCTTCCCCTCGTTAGTCTGTTGGCACTCTTGGCACTCGGCTATGAGGGAGTTAAGCAATACGCAACTAAACGATACTCCGTCACTCCGTCCACTACTGCTCCCACGCCTCTCTTTATTGGGGGGGGGAGGGTGTAAAGTGTGTGTGTGGGGGGGGGTGGAGGGGAGAGGGAGAGCGTGTGTATGTATGTACGTGTGTGGGGTAGAGGGAGAGTGTGTGTGTGTGGGGGGTAGAGGGAGAGTGTGTGTGTGGGTGTGGGTGGGTGGGTGGGGGGGGTTTACAGTGAAGGAAGCAGCTCAAGGGCAATAACTAAAACAAATAAGAAAAATAACAAAAAAAGTCCCCTTGAATGTGTTTGTGTGTGCATGTGCGTGTGCGTGTGCGTGTGTGTGTGTGTGTGTGTGTGTGTGTGTGTGTGTGTGTGTGTTCGGTGCGTGTGTGTTACAGAAAACCAACTTAATATTTATAGGAAAAAAATATGGACGGGGTAAACGTATACTATTATAATCATTCTGCTGCTGAACCTTTTGTCGCTGCCTGCAAACACTCGCATTGGTGACAAACGCAACGCGACGACGAAACAAACGCAACAACAAACAAACAAAAGCCTTACAAACAAGAGAATTCACTGACATAAGCTTCAGAATCGGATCACAAACGATTATAAATAATAAACTAAATATAAAACTAACACAAAAAACGACAAAAAAACCAACAACCCACGTGCCTCGAGCAGCTACAATTTGTATCAACGTAAGTTATGGCTCGCGGCGCCCCGACCTCAAGGGACCGATCTGTCAAGGGCTTAACGCATTAGTTCTATTTTCGTGAAGCTGCTCCTCTTTTTTATGGTACTCGTGGTGCGGTGCGTCCCAAGGTGACATCAGAGAACCGAGGCGGAGGCGGCGTCTTCATGTGAGGCTCGGGGTAACAAAAGGGGAATGTCGGCTTTCACCTCCCCATCCTGTGTCTATCCCTATCATTCTTAAGGGGCTCGCACACATTCCCGGTTCCGGTCCCGATCGTCCCCAATCACTCCCGATAAGCCGATCGGGGCCTGACCGCCGGTAAAATAGGCAATAATCCCGGAACCGGCGGCTTACCGCCGGTCTACAGCAGGCAGACCGTCGGTAAGCCGGCGACCATATATGATTTTCGATTTCTCCGACCGGCGACTGCGGCAGGTCAGCCGACGGTAGACCGCTGGTCTACCGGCGGCAGACCTGCGGCACATCGATTTCTGAGTTTGACATTGCCATGGCTTTACTCAGCTCTCGTGAACGTGAAATTGAACTCCTAACTGCCGACCATCCCCGATCTTATCAGGAGTGATCAGGGACGATCAGGACCAGGACCGGGAATGTGCGAGCCCTTTTACTCCTACTCATCTACTTCTTGCTTCTTATTATTTCTGCTTTCGCCTTCCTCTAGCTCCTGTTTTTACTACTCCTACTCTTACTTTTTTACTTCTTACTTTCTACTTCTTATTCGCTATACAAAAAAGGAGTATCTGCTTTCTTCTTCTCCTCCTGTATCTATCACCGCTACTCCTACTCCTTAACCTTTTGCTTCTAACTTACTGTTCTCGATACTCATTACTGTTTCCTCCTGATTAATCTCCTCTTTACTTCTTGCTTCTTATCTCCTTACTGGTTCCTCAATTCTCCCTTCTCTTGTTTTTACTATTCCTGTCCCTCTTACTCCTTACTTTTTTTCCCTCCTGATTAATCTCCTCTTTACATCTTGCTTCTAACCTTACTCTTTCCATCTAACTCCTTCTCTACTCCTTTTTTTCTTCCTTCCCCTGTTCTTACTACTCATGTCCCTCTTACTCCTTACTTTATCCTCCTAATTTATCTATTCTTCTTGCTTATTAATTCGTTACTCCTTCCTACTTATTCCTTCACTATTCCTCTTTTTCTCCCTTCGCCTGTTTTTACTACTCTGGTTCCTCGTCAATTTCCTTCCCGCGCCCTGCCTGCCTCGGGTTCGGCCCCTCGACGCCCTATTAGCTCGTCTAACAGTACAGTGAACCTTTACTGGGGCGACACAGGCAGCGGCGGAGGACGTTTCCCGGACCCAGAGTCACTTGCAGGACGAAACAAACCCAACGACCTCACTCGCCTTCCATCCCCTTCCGCCTCCCTTCCCTTCAGCCTCCTCCCGCCCACTGACATCTCTTACGTCACACCACCCTTCCCCCTTCCCTTACATTCCTCCCATCCTATTCAAAGTTCCCTTATACATTTTACTTTTCTTTACCTATTTCTTTCCCCATGTCAGAGCTCCCTTTTTCTCCCTTCTTTCCCCTCCCCAAAACTTCCTCTCATCCTATTTAAAGCTCCCTTACACATTTTCCGCTACCAGATTCTGCTTTCTTCTCCTTATTCCTTTGCCCATGTCAGAGCTCCCTTTTTCTCCCTTCTTTCCCCTCCCCAAAACCTCCTCCCATCCTATTCAAAGCTCCCTTACACATTTTCCGTTACAAGATTTTGCTTTCCTCTCCCTATTCCCTTTCCCATGTCAGAGATCCCTATTTTCCTCTTCCCTGAACGTCTCTTTTTATCACTTTCATAACCAGAGCTCCTTTTCTCCTCCTCCGTCCCCTTCCTCCTTCTTCCTTTACCATTCCCCTCCTCTTACACTAACCACAGTTCCTCTACTCACAGCTACATTTCCTCTTCTTCCCTCCTCCTCCTCCTTCTTCTCCCCTAACCAGAACTCCCTTCCTTACCTCACTCCCTTCCTCCTCCCTTCCCCAACCACGTCTTCCCTCCCGCAGTGATTCCATGATAATCGTCGAGGCGGACGAGAGAACACACAAATACCTCGGCTTGACGCACTGCAGAACACGACTCGCGGGGCCGCACATAAACTGGTCGTTTCTCGTCATCAGCGTGCCACTTAAGGCGGGTTACAGCCCCTCGCGTACCCTCAGCCTCAAACCTTTCGTACTCGGCCCATTCTGACACTGGTACATACTGTGGCAGCGAGGACACGACGAAGGGACGCTGTGAGGGACGGAGGCACGGAGGGATGAAGGAGGATTATGAGGGAGGGAGGGAAGGAGGGAGGGTTGGAAGACATGCGAGGAGGCTTTGATTCTGACATAGCTCGACTTAACTGGCCTCGCTGGGAACGCGCTTATGTCCCCGAGGCAGGACAGGACACACCACACAGGATGATGTTGTAGTGTGTGTGTGGTAATGGGGGGGGGCGTGTAAGTATGTGAGTTTGAGTGTGAGGTGTGTGTGTGTGTGTGTGTGTGGTGAGAGAGAGAGAGAGAGACACCACCACAGTATGAAAAATCTCCCCCAGCTCCCCTCTCCCCTCTCTCCCCCTTCTCCGCCACCCCAGCCACCCATCCCCAGCGGCGCCTCTCCCTGGTCCTCCACAAACACAACAACTTGATAAGATTCGTCTGGTTGGTGCGCCTCGATGCCTTAGGGAAAGTTATGCTTCTTCTTTTTCCTACTTTCTCTCACTTTTTTTTTTTTTTCGGCGTTTTGCTGGAGGTGAAAGATCCTACCTAACCCGCCTGTCACACGGCTCCGTTATCTGTCCGTTCCTTTTCTTTCTGTTTAAGGTCGTAAATTGTGACTGTTTATATTGTTTGTGGGAAGACTCTAAAGTGGGTCTGTCAAGCTTGGTATCACTCTATCGCTCCTCATTTGACTAAGACGATGATGCGTAACTGTTTCTCTTACTTGTGTGAAATTTCTAAACCTGGCGGCCATATTTGACATTACTACCGATGATTTCTCTTTTTTTATTCAAGAAAATGAGGTAAGAGATGTTTATGAGGCTTGTTTTTCTTTGGTGTGTGTGCGCCCAGCCGATTTAGTTTCCCTCGTGGACCAGACTGCTCGCTTCTCTTGTAGCGTTTGTCTAGTGAAGCCCAGCACTGATAACGCGACTATTGATTGATTGATTTGTGGGTCAGATAGAAGCTGTGCCACGAAAGTTACCGCTGGCACTCGAAACACCTCGCATCCTCCTTCTCTGCTCCGTGTTTCCATATCCCAGCGTCGGAAACAGCTTCATCAGTTTAATATTTTTTCTTTCGCAAACATCCCGGTAAACAAACGCGCCCCCAGAACAAACACGAGGGCACGGTGTCGCGGCCTCTCTCGCTGCGTCCATAAAGTAGCAGTGCGCGTCCTCATCACCGCTGACAACACTCAAATATATATTTTTTTTAGTTCGTAAATTCACAGGAATGACCACTAGCCCCCTTGCTTTCCGAGGTTGAGGAGGAGGAGGAGAAGGAGGAGGAGGAGGAGGAGGAGGAGGAGGAGGAGGAGGAGGTGGAGGAGGATGAGGTAGAGGAGATAACTAAACAAGGGGGACAAGTGGATTGGGGAAGGAGGAAGAGGAGGGGTGAGGAGGAGGATGAGGATGAGGAGGAGGATGAGGAGGAGGAGGAGAACTCGACAAGGGGGAAACGTGGATGGGGGAAGGAGGAAGAGGAGGGGGGAGGAGGAGGAGAAGGAACTCGAGCTGGGGGACAGGTGGATTGGGGAAGGAGGCCACCCGGAATGTTCCCTCGAGCCGCTGCCTGGCCTGAGCTACCTATAAAAACCTGGCGCGTCTCCCTGGCACTCCACGGACCGTCTGGCAGCCGCCGCCTGACGGGAAGGAAGTACCGGGCGAGCCGCGACTCCTCGGGCGGAATGCTCTTTGTGGCGGTGTGGTTCTCGGTGCAGATGTTCCCTGAAGTTAACTAGTCTTGTAAACTATTGACTGATTACGGAATGAGGGAAAACTGGTAATAATGGGCACTAATAACTGTAATCGGCATTGTTTTAGATTGTTTTCCTATTTCATGTACTTGAGTGACTGCGCTGCGGTTCCTATTTTACAACAAGAGAGGCAGCTCAAGGGCAAAAAACAAACAAGAAAAGAGTCCGTTAAGCGCTGCTACAGGAAAAGAAAAAGAATGAGAAGCCACTCTGCCTGACGCTTCTACTATACTATACTCATCCGGAACACATAATACAAGACACAACGTTCTCTGGTTCATTGTAATCAAGTCTACCCTCAGGGCCAACGTGCTAGGTCCTCAAATACGCCGGTTTATGATACTAAGACCATTACATTGTACTATAAATACCACAAGACATATGACACAAATTGTACGCCTCCACGCTGTAACATTATCCCCCCTCAGGACCACAGCGCAGAGTCCCCGACAGTCACGGCCCATATTTTTTCGTGTTCCTTTCCCCTTTCCCTCCCCTCTCTCCTTCCTTCCTGTTCTCTTTCCGTCTTCATCAGTATGGTATTTTTTTCCTTTCCCGGGACATCCGCTGCTCCCGTTTGGCGTGTTCCCACAATCTCGCACAAAAAACGCCTCCCTCCGTCCATCAGGCTGCCAGTGACGTCGCCTGGTATGTCGGAGCGCGAAGACACCGGAAAAAAAATGAAGAAAACGAGACGCAGAGAGTGGAAGTCCCGACCCCCGGAGCGTCGAGGCGGCGGCGAGGCAGCTTGTTCCCGAGACTTTTTTTTTTTTTTTTTTTTTTACAGTGAAGGAAGCAGCTCAGGGGCAAAAATAAATGAAAACATGAAGGTTCGCTAGCACTGTGTTCTATTAAAAGAAAGTCGAGAAAAGAGGAAAAAAAGAGAGGTCAATTTTCGTGTGTGTCTAGCGTTTTGTATCGCTGTTTGTCTGTCTCTAGTATTAGACTGTTGTATTAGACTCTCGTATAATTATCTTATATGAGAATCGCATAGACGTATTTTATAGAGCTTACAAATTTGTGGTCGATGAAGCATCTATTTATCTACGTCTGTCTACCTTTTTTTCTATCGATCTATCTGTCTATCTATATATCTATCAATGTATCTGTGTCTGTCAGTCTATCTCTCTCAAATAAACAAACAAACAAACAAACAAACAAACACACACACACACACACACACACACACACACACACACACACACACACACACACACACACACACACACACACACACACACACACACACACACACACACACACATCCTCTCCCCCTAGTTACATAACACATCAAATCAGCCCATTTCAGCAGCAACACGACAGACAGACACACCTGACAGGCAGCCACGGCTTCCATGCGTGTCACGGGCGGCTACGGGGCGTGGCAGGCGTTTTTGTGTCCACGACCTCGTCTTGTGGGGCGTAGTCCACCCGAGGGCGTTGTCAGGACACAATAGTCTTTCGTCCCTACACCGCCCGTTACAGGAGTAGCGAGAAAAACACAACACCTCGCGGGAACAGATAGGGCACGACGGAAAGAAGGAGATGGGAGAAACATAAGCACAGTACAAGGGAGAGAAGGGGCACGACAGAAAGGAGGAGGAGGAGGAGGAAGAGGAGGAAAAGAAGACGGAGAAAAACTTAGGCATAGTACAAGGAACAGAAAGGACAGACAGAAAGGAAGAGGAGGAGGAGGAGGAGGAGACGGGGATGATCATAAGCATAATATAAGAAACAGAAAGGATACGACAGAAAGGAGGAGGACGAGGAGAAAAACAAGTGTAATACAAAAATAAAACAAGTAATTGTCCCAAAGTAACCCCTTGGAGGAAGAGTCGTCAGGACATCAACTGTACCCTCGCCGGAGAGAAAAAAAAACTTACTTACAAGACGGCAACAGGTACCAGTCTCGCAGCAACACCCTGGAGGAGGGAAAGAGCCGCCAGGGCCTCACCTACACCCACGACAGAGCGAGTAACATACAACAGCTCGCAGGGAGACACGAGGCAGGGAAGAGGAGGAGACGACAACTAAGCACAAAAAAAAAAAAAAACCATAATACAAAAACACAAGTCACAGGCTCACAATTAAACTCTAAGGCATCAACAAAACCCATTTTTCTTTGCTTTTGTCTTTACAGTAGTGGTGCAGAGTTTTTCTAAGTCTTACACTCGTGAATCATTTGCAAGCCTGTTAACAGTACTATGATTTTCGTGCCCCCAGCGTCTGTTATTTAGTTATCGATGTGCGAAGTGACGGCATAAACTGTGAGACTTCCCTATCCTTACAACGAGGAGCAAAGAAACAGACCCACAATGGAGATTAAGAGAAAAAGCAACGTTCGTGAGTTATTCGCAAACCTATTAACAATGCCCATCACCTTGTCGATGTGTGAAGAAGTGACGACGCAAATTGTAGACTATCACGACCCATACATCGGAGAATAACGAAACATACCCATGACGGAGAGAAAAAGAGAGAACAAGTGACGAACAACAAGAACGCAAAGAACAACCTCCAGGAACACCTTGACGGAGGAGAGACACACAGGTGACCCTCAACGAGACCCACGCCGCGGAGACCCCTTGGCCGCGGCGGTGGAAACAAGGGTGAGGCTGAATTTTTCATACGCGGAAGGGGGGCGGCGGGCCAGGCGTGGGTTCCTGCATGTGCCTGGAGGGGACGGAGGGCCAGGCTTCCCCGCTCCTACATGAGTTTTTTAGGAGACGCCGAGGCTGCACCCTTCCTCACTTCAAGTATTTACTACAGTTCGCCTTGCAGTTCGTCCTTGTCTGTTGTTTGCTCGTCTATCTCTGTTTCTAGCGCTTGTTATGTCTGTCGTCGCCATTCACTCCTGTCTGTCTCTATCTCTATTGTTCCTTACCTCTGTCATCGCCATTCACTCCTGTCTGTCTCTATCTCTATTGTTCCTTATCTCTGTCGTCGCCATTCACTCCTGTCTGTCTCTATCTCTATTGTTCCTTATCTCTGTCGTCGCCATTCACTCCTGTCTGTCTCTATCTCTATTGTTCCTTACCTCTGTCATCGCCATTCACTCCTGTCTGTCTCTATCTCTATTGTTCCTTATCTCTGTCATCGCCATTCACTCCTGTCTGTCTGTCTCTCTATTGTTCCTTATCTCTGTCATCGCCATTCACTCCTGTCTGTCTCTATCTCTATTGTTCCTTATCTCTGTCGTCGCCATTCACTCCTGTCTGTCTCTATCTCTATTGTTCCTTACCTCTGTCGTCGCCATTCACTCCTGTCTGTCTCTATCTCTATTGTTCCTTATCTCTGTCGTCGCCATTCACTCCTGTCTGTCTCTATCTCTATTGTTCCTTACCTCTGTCGTCGCCATTCACTCCTGTCTGTCTCTATCTCTATTGTTCCTTATCTCTGTCGTCGCCATTCACTCCTGTCTGTCTCTATCTCTATTGTTCCTTACCTCTGTCGTCGCCATTCACTCCTGTCTGTCTCTATCTCTATTGTTCCTTATCTCTATCGTCGCCAGACCAATAGCAAATTCCTTTTCTATTGACTTTGTTGGTCTCTAATTTCTCTCTTAGGAAGGCGCCATGACGTTACTTTCCTTTTACCACAAATCGACATAAGCGAACTCACCAACACTCGAGCTTCTGAAATTCGTTATATGGTAAACATTCTCACAAACACACACACACACACACACACTTTCAATCAAATTCCTGCGTTTTCATTAAAGTTTCCCAGTCTTTGCCCTAAATAATTTGAAGAAAGAATGATGAAAGGAACGCCAGATATCCTCACCCTCCCACCCTCCGATAAAAACAACAGTATGAGAAGACGACACTCTAAAATTCTAACAAAAACCGTGGTCATCGATTTTATCATAATAAGGGCACCTGTTTTTATACTCTTCCCCATGCTGTTGGTCTTCTCTGGTGACTTAGAAGCGGTAGTAAAAAGAAAGAAAAAAAATCCTCTTAACCCGACCTTTCCTCCGGCACTCTGGTAGTAGAGAAGAGAAAAAAAAGGAGAGAAAAAGACACTCAGATATTAACGCGGAACGGGAACGAGAATTTTCATAGGAGAGAATGAGGGGATTTTTTTTACACTACACGCACTATGAATGGTATTAGGAGGATGAAAAAGAAGAAGAAGAGGAGGAAGAGGAAGGGGAAGAGGAAAGGAAGAGGTTAAGGAGCCTGGTAGAATGAGGTCACCGGAAACGAAGGTTAGAGGTGGAGGGTTTAAGCAGGAAGAAGGATAGTGGATGATAAGGGGGATGAAAAGGAAAAAGGAAGGAGAAGAAAGGAGGGACAAAGACGAGGGTGAGGCAACAAGAGTGAAAGATGCTGTTGAGAGAGAGTAAGCGGTTGATAAGGGGACAGGAAGGAATGGAAGAGAGGGTAGGGGAGGAAAGGGAGTTACTGGGAGAGAGAGAGAGAAAGAGGAAGACTTAGGCGTGTGCGTGTGTGTGGATGTGTGAGTGCGTGTTTGTGTACGTACCTTGGAGGGTTAACGACCTTTGGGGAGAGAGAACATGGAGGAGATAACAGGTCGCTACTACAATATTTCATAACTGCTACTGGTGCTACTACAGGTGTCACTACTACTGTGGAAAAGCTGCTGCTACTACATTTTTTTATAGTTTCATTGTTGCTATAATCGTCGATACCACTGCTGCCGTTAAAGTAGTAGCTGTTATTATTGTTGTTGCTATTGTTGTTTTAGGAGAGTTGTAGTTATTAATAGTTCTTGTTAGGATTGGCTTACTAGGGTATGTAATCAAGGCGCCGCAAGTACTGTAGTCATATTGCTTTAGGATAAAGGACACGTGGAAGAGGTAAAGTAACCGTGAATCCAACTGGCAGTGTTACATAGTCAATACATCAAGTGACTAAGAGTGAAGGTAACATCATGATCACATTATTATGAGTACCAAGTGTAGGAACAAACAAAGGAAACGGTTATGTATCTCTATAGTCACCATTCACTTCTCTTGTTGACCCGGTAGCAGCGACGGGCCAAATTTGTAGCTTTATCGTGTACCAGCGACGGGCCAAATTTGTAGCTTTATCGTGTAGCAGCGACGGGCCAAATTTGTAGCTTTATCGTGTACCAGCGACGGGCCAAATTTGTAGCTTTATCGTGTACCAGCGACGGGCCAAATTTGTAGCTTTATCGTGTACCAGCGACGGGCCAAATTTGTAGCTTTATCGTGTACCAGCGACGGGCCAAATTTGTAGCTTTATCGTGTACCAGCGACGGGCCAAATTTGTAGCTTTATCGTGTACCAGCGACGGGCCAAATTTGTAGCTTTATCGTGTACCAGCGACGGGCCAAATTTGTAGCTTTATCGTGTATCAGCGACGGCCAAATTTGTAGCTTTATCGTGTACCAGCGACGGGCCAAATTTGTAGCTTTATCGTGTACCAGCGACGGGCCAAATTTGTAGCTTTATCGTGTACCAGCGACGGGCCAAATTTGTAGCTTTATCGTGTACCAGCGACGGGCCAAATTTTTCCCATGATATAAACCCCCAAAAATAGATGATACATAAACTGATCACAAATGCGTTGATATATATTATGAAATGGTTTGCGTGAGTGGTGATTTTTTCTCATATTTCTCGCTTAGAGGGGCCTTTAAGAAACATGATCCCCGCAGCTACCGGGTTAATGAATTACAGCATTACAAACCGACAACAATACTCAATGATCGTGAGTATAATATCTTGGTCTGTTTATTACACTTGGCACGAGAACACAAGAGAACAATGAAGAAAGCAAGTTATTTTTATCATCCTTGCTTCTCTTTTTCATACTAACTATTGCATCACAGCGCCACAAAGCTGAAACGAAAGTAACAACAAACAAAGATCGGAAGGAGTATCGACATTGCAGCAAGCGTGGAAGGGGCGGGAGAGGGAGGGAGGGAGAACATCACAGAGCCATATTTATCATGCTCGACGTCGCTGCTGTTTTTCATTACTTTTGCATCCCAGAGCGAATTCGTCAGGTGCGTTTGATGGATTATTGACCGGCGCTCCACCCGGCCGCCGTATGAAAGCTCGGGGCCATGAATAATCCAGGCTACTATGCTCCGACGGCCATAGTGTTACGAGGCGCCACCTGAATGTTTGATGGTGTGCAAAGAGAGGCGGTGTTCGGTGAGTGCCTCTGTGTGTGTGTGTGTGTGTGTGTGAGAGAGTGCTGCGAGCTTGCCTACATGAGCGTGCGTGTACCTGAGAGCAGAAGGTTGGCAAAACAAAAGGTGAGAAAGGTACATACAGGTGAGGCTGATGTAACACCTGGGGAGGATGTAAGTGTTGCCACCTCACACGTAACAAGGCCACAGTAATGCACTTGGATATTCCTCCCGCCTCCTGCCTCTCCCTCCGCCATTCTGCTCTTTCCTCTTCCTTCTCCATCCTCTTCCTCCTGCCCTCTGCCTCTTTCGCTTGCCTTCTGGCCCGTCCTATTCATCATATCTCCTGTCTCTTTCCCCTCCCTCCTCTTCCTCTTGCCTTCTGCCTCTTCGTCCGCCGTCCTATTCCTCATCCCCCCCACCTCTTTCCCCGCCCTCCTCTTCCTCCTGCCCCCTGTCCCTTCCTCTGCCGTCATGTCTCTTGATGCAGCGTCCTCGGCCTGACCCGCCTCCGCCCTCTCCCCGTCACATGTCTACCAAAAGGGAAGCTGATTTGCACACAATCCTCCTTCTCGCCAATAACAACAACACGAACAGCCGGTACAGCAACGCCAACAATGTCACCGACAGCCCCTACACACACACACACACACACACACACACACACACACACCACGCGTTCCCTTCCTCGCACGACTGAACTTGCCAGCTACTTTTTTTTAACTTAGTTGCGCAGTTTTATCTTTTTGCGTCTCTATTTTCGTTCTTCGTCTTCCTGTTGTTGCTTAGTTTGTTGACCTGAGAGATGCTACCAGGCGTTTTTGAGGCAGGGCATGGGGGCAAGTGGGCCGTATGAAGTAAGTGTAATAATTCAAGAAGAGTATGTCAAGGAAGGGATGGAGATTTTAGCAAACAATGAAGCGGTGATATTATTTCTGCTTTTCTCCCTCATTTTCTTTTCTTTGCGGATGCGATTGTGGTGCCAGATTACAACATAGTCTTGTGTAAGTAATGGCCTAAGTATGTTAGTGTGTGTGTGTGTGTGTGTGTGTGTGTGTGTTACCGTCCAATGAGGGGCGGCTAGGTAGAATGATGCCCTTATCTTTGACGCAACATATATATATTTGGTCAAACCTGTATTGAACAAGAAACACACTTCAGAATCACGAATACGAAATAAATTTATACTTCAGAATTACGAATACAAAATAAAACTACACGTAGGCAATAAATCATCGTTGAATCATTTAGCACTTACATAAAGATAAGACAATGACAAGACATATCACTCATAAATACGTACAAATTCACTCACATTATCAGGGCCTATTTTTAGCTCTCTACCGTGGTTTGTGTTCTCGCTTTCGTCTAGGGCAGAGGGACGGCAGTTCTTGTTCTGCCACACCAGAGCGTCTTCTGCCTTGTCTTCTCTCCAGTCTCCACTGCCCCAGGCTCGTCTTATCACCCCTATTTGATTCAGCAAAACAAGGGTCTGCACGTGTGAGGCCATGGAGGTATTAAAATTAATACCTCCATGTGTGAGGCAGTGCTGACCCTTCTCGCGCCGGCGTCAAATTGCTGGCGTGACACTTTCATACCGTAAACACTTGCAGCCGAGCACACTATATACACTCCCTCTGTCACATCTTCTCTACTTCCACTCGTCTCAGTTCATTAATCCCTTTACCTACCCGATTTGAGCGATTCGGCGATAACAGAGTGTATGTGTGCGTGTGTGTATGTGTATGTGTGTGTGTGTGTGTGTGTGTGTGTGTGTGTGTGTGTGTGTGTGTGTGTGTGTTATTTGATAGTTATTTGAGTTGATGGGAAATTATACACTTTCTTGGTCTCCAGTATCCATTTGTCTGTTGGTTGTTGACAAGGTATAGAGAAGGTAAAGGCTGCTCTTGTAATGTTAAATAAAGATGGATTTGCTCATTAAGTGAAAGGCAAAATAAGTATAACCATTACTGCCCTACCTTGCAAAATTCAACCACCCGATTCTACTTTTTATACTCGTGTTTATCTCATTCCTGCTACTTTATAATTTCCTTTAGTCTGGTTTACCTATTACCAATCCCTTTTGTATTATATAGTTCTCTTTTGCAGGAAGCATAAATGGTACCGCAGAGGAGAGGAAGAGAAAAAGAAGAAGAAAAATCCGCATGCCATCAGACAGAGGAAGACTACCACCACCACCACCACCACCACGCCCATTATATCACCATCAACCAACACACCATTTTTTAGACTCAGGAATCCACCACTAATACTACTACCAAGTCATCACAACACAAACATTAACACCACCCACGCACCAACTTTTTTAACACCAAGACACCCACCAACGCCACCATCACTGAGTCAAAAACACCACATCACTAATATCACCACCAACACACCACCGCTTTCACGACACCAACACCATCAACACCACCGAGGAGCAACACATCCCTCCGCTATTTTTTCTCTACCTCTCCCCCTCCCTCTTTCCCTCCTTGCTACCTTCCCTCCCTCCCTCCCTCACTCCTTCCCTGCCTACCTCTTTCCTTCACTGCCTCCTTCCCTCCCTCCTTCCCTGCCTACCTCTTTCCCTCATTGCCTCCTTCCCTCTCTCCTACCTTCCCTCCCTTCCCCTAACGCCCCCATCAAGACAAGAGGAATGGCGTCGAGGATGAAAGAAAGAAAAGGAGCGAAAAGAAAGGCAAAGAAATCGCCCTTCTCGCACGCAGGAGACGTTGATAAATGCGAACTAATGAGAAGTGTCTCGACCCAGGAGATTCCCGCGTTCGTTACGGGGTTACAAAAGCGATCTAGGCGGGAGGTCGGGGCTCCAAGACGACGTTACGAATACTCAACGAAAAAAAAGGAGATGAAGAAATATTAAAAGCAGTCTTCCTTAACTGAGCGTCGCTATTGAACGTTTACTGTGTTGGGAGAGCTGATGTTTCTCGACCTGACTCAGACGTGTTTTAGTAGTGTTTTGTAGCAGACAAGGAAGGGTGAATGAGGGTGGCGGGTGGGTTAGGGCAGGTTGGAGGGTAAGCGTGAAGTATGGGTGAGGGAAGCATGAGAGTAGGGTGAGGGAAGCATGAGAGTAGGCTGAGGGAAGCATAAGAGTAGGGTGAGGGAAGCATGAAAGTAGGGTGAGGGAAGCATGAGAGTAGGGTGAGGGAAGCATGAGAGTAGGGTGAGGGAAGCATGAGAGTAGGGTGAGGGAAGCATGAGAGTAGGGTGAGGAAAAGATGAGGGCAATGAAAGGACAGTGGGAAAAAACGAAGAAAACGATGGTCGATATTCTCAGACGCTTCACACATCAACTATTTCTGAAAGCCAAAGAAGAGTAAATTAATCGAGGTCTAATGTGTGTTTTTAAAGTTCATGTCACAGAGGAATGGTCAAACTACCACCGCCAAGGTTATAGAACTACCCGTGGAAAGCCCCCCGCCTCCCATCAACACCTATACGAAAGTCTTGCCAAGTGTGTGTGTGCTAGAGCGCCGAGAAACGTTTAAGAATATGACTCATGGACTCGACGAGAAAAATAAAAAGAAATAGAAGTCTTCCTAAAAGCGGGTTAAAAGTTGTTCTGTTGGCAGAGGTGACGAAAAGAAAGTTGCGAAAAGAAAACTATACATGCATAACGATATATATATATATATATATATATATATATATATATATATATATATATATATATATATATATATATATATATATATATATATATATAGATATTTTTACAACTGCACAGCAACTCTTGCATCAGGGGTCTGGACAGTATAGGGATGAGCATGAGTGGAAAGTCGTGTGCAGCGGGGCCGCGGGAGAGGGGGAGGGATGCAGTTAGCAAGTTCAGAAGAGCAGTCAGCATGAAAATATCAAAAGAAGATATAAAGAGATGGGAATTTAAGAGGTAGAAGGCTGTCAGTAAGAGGAGGAGAGCTGATGAGACGAAGAGCCAGACTCCACTCTGTCCAGAAGAGCTGTGTGAGTGGAGCCCCCCACACGTGAGATGCATACTCCATACGAGGGCGGACAAGGCCCTTATAAATGTAAACCATCTGTGCAGGGGAGAAGAACTAGTGGAGATAATACAGAACGCCCAACCTCGAGGAAGCTGATTTAGTAAGAGATGTTAAGTTTCTAGTTGAGATTTTGAGCTAAGGATAGAGCGAGGATATTTAGTGTTAAAAAAGGTGACAGCAGAACGTTGTCGAAGAGTAGGGGTTACGTGCTTGGAAGATTGTGTCGAGTTGATAGGTTGAAAAATTTAAGGTTTTTAGGCATTGGAGGACATCAGGTTCCTTCGACCCCAATCAGAAATGATAGCAAGGTTAAGCAAGGTTAAGCGTTCTGTAGCCTCCAGTCTGGAGTCGTGTACTTCCTGTTGGGATGGCCTTCTATTGAAAGAAGTTGAATAATGCAGAGTGGAGTCGTCGGCATATGAGTGGACAGGACAGTTTGTTATGGAAAGAAGATCATTGATGAATAACAGGAAGAGAGTGGGTGATAGGACAGAGCCCTGTGGAGCATCACTGTTGATAGGTTTAGGCCCGGGAAGAACTGTGAGCGTCTACCACCGCAGAGAAAGAACGCCCGGAAAGGAAACTGGAGGTAAAGGAACAGAGAGAGGGATAGAATCCGAAAGAGGGTAGTTTAGAAAGCAAAGAGTTGTGCCAGACCCTATCGAAAGCTTTCGATATGTCCAGCGCAACTGAGAAATTTTCACAGAAACGGCTAAGAAAGGATGACTAGGAGTCAGTTAAGAGAGCAAGAAGATCGCCAGTAGAACGCCCCTTGCGGAACTCATACTGGCGATCAGATAGAAGGTCAGACTTGGAAAGGTACTTTTGAATCTTCCGGTTAAGGATTGATTCAAAAACTTTAGATAGACAGGAAAGTAAAGTTATAGGGCGATAGTTTGAGGGATTGGAACGGTCATCCGTCTTAGGCGCAGGCTGTATGAAGGCGTTTGCTGTGTTGGGAGACCTAAATGCTTCTATAAAGGACTCAGATGTGTTTTGTAACCGACGAAAAGAAGCTGGGAAAACAAAACCTATATATACATTCAACGAAAAAACAAGTAAGAAAAAAAAAGTCTCCCGAAAATAAGCGAAAAGAAAACTACGAAAACAAAACTATATACATTCAACGAAAAAAGAAAATCAGTATCCCATAATAAAAAAAAAAAAAAAAAAAAATCAGTAAACAGCTGGGAATACAAAACAATATAAACATGCAACGAAAAAAAAAGAAAAAAAAAGTCTTCCGAAAATAAGCCTCGTTATAAAAAAAAACTGAAAGAGTTGCACGTTTCTATAAGTGACACCGATATGTTTTGTTTCTAGACCTGACTCAGATGTATCTTGTGTCTAGTGTTTTGTGGCAACGAGGAGAAGAAGTCGAGGAAAAGAAAACTTGGGAAACGAAAACTCTATCTCTCTGGAGGCTGTTAAGGCGCCTGTTGCTGTGCTGGCGGTGTTGTTGTGTTGCGTCTGGATCTGGCCGTGTGAGGCATTGCGTAACGATCCTAATATATCTCGGGTGTTGCCAAAAATAAAGGCGATAGACCGATGGAGCGAGGAAGAAAATGCTACAGTTCTTCCTAAACGTGTATGAGCTGGGGGAAGATTTTTTTTCTTTTTTTTTTTATGGTTCGTGTATACGAATGACTACAAAGAGTTCGATGTTCGTTTGTATATTCTCTCTCTCTCTCTCTCTCTCTCTCTCTCTCTCTCTCTCTCTCTCTCTCTCTCTCTCTCTCTCTCTCTCTCTCTCTCTCAATCTCTCTCTCTCTCTCTCTCTCTCTCTCTCTCTCTCTCTCTCTCTCTCTCTCTCTCTCTCTCTCTCTCTCTCTCTCTCGCTCTCGCTCTCGCTCTCTAGCTCTCGCTCTCTCCATCCCTCTCCCCCTCCCCCACCCCTCCCCTCCAACCCTTCCCTTGTCAACCTTAAACCCTCAGTGATACGTGAGTCCAAAACGGAGGAAACACAAATGCATTTCTTTTGGTGTCTTTTCGCTTGGCTGCCACGAGATGCTGAGCGAGCGAGGAAGCACCACAAGGATCGCGGCGGACACAAGACAAAGAGACAAGCTTGGGACATATTCTCGAAAGGTATCGGGCTCCCATTACGACTATTTTCCAAGGCCTCAGAGAAGATCACTAACCGGGTTTTCATGTGTAGTGTTCCCGCTCAAGGTGCAGAGGTTTTCCAAGGCCTCAGAGAAGATCACTAACCGGGTTTTCATGTGTAGTGTTCCCGCTCAAGGTGCAGAGGTCGTGTAAAGCTATCACTAGGATCACAAACAGTCCGTGAAAAGTCCAGCAGCTTCTATACGAGAGGCTTTTCGAACAGACAAATTAAGATGCCGATACGTCTAAGAATACGGGCTAAGGATGCGGAGGAAGGGAAGGGTGAGGCTTTTGTGACCGTATACGTCTCGGATAACCGGGCTTTCATGTGCATCTGTCACGTTCAAGATGCAGCGATCGTGTAAAACTAGCACTAGAATCACAAAACAGTCCGTGGAAAGCCCAGCAACTTCTACGAGAGGCTTTGACTCAGGGTCGTATTGCAAGACATTCCGCCACCAAAGAACATTATTTGACAAGGCTTTCGTAGGAGTTGTGGGCATTTCCAGGAGTAGTTTTATGACCCTGGTGGTAGTTTGACCCTTCTTCTGTACCCTGAACCTCAAGAAGCACTCATTGGAACCCGACTGACCCACTCCTTGGCCTTAAGAAATAGATGATGTGAGAAGCGAAACTGTCTTATAATACCGACCTAAGAACGTGCAATAGGCAACAACGTAAAAAAAAAAAAAAAAAAAAAAAAAAAAATGAAATGCCGATACGTCTAAGGATGCGGAGGAAGGAAATTGAGAGGCTTTTTGTGATCATATACGCCTCGAAGCACTTTAAGGGTCATATTCTTCAACATTTCAGCGCCCAAGAGCACACATATTTGACGAGGCTTACGTAGGAGTTTTGAGCATTTACAGGGGCAGTTCGTGATTCTTCGGCCTTGTGATGACTTCACGGCATGACTATTTGGTTTAATGGCTCTTAGAGGATCTGTTAAGTCACTCGTAATGGTGCTAAGTCATTATATCTTTTTAGTACTAGGTTTAATGAGGACTTTACAGCATGATTACTCCACCTCCTGAGTGACTGGCTCAAAGGGTCTGCTAAGCCACTCTCAGGGTTGTTCAGTCACTCCTCTTTTGAAAACTAAGGATCATCTTCTTAAACGTATCGGTGCTCAAGCGTGTACACATACTTGACAAGACTCTCCTAATAGTTTTGGGCATTTAAAGGAGTAGAT
This sequence comes from Eriocheir sinensis, assembly GCF_024679095.1. Taxonomy (NCBI): domain Eukaryota; kingdom Metazoa; phylum Arthropoda; class Malacostraca; order Decapoda; family Varunidae; genus Eriocheir; species Eriocheir sinensis. The sequence continues at coordinate 62,547 of NC_066555.1, forward strand.
TTCAGACCCTTGTAGCAATTTGACAATCCTGCAGTATCACAAACCTAAAAAAACACTAATCAAAAATCGACTGATCTCCTTTTCGGCCTCTGGAAATATTTTATGTGAGAGGCGAAGCGTCTGAGAATATCTACCTTAGTCTCGTTAGGATCAGTGCACATCATTCCTCTGCACCCATGACGATTTCAGTCCAGAGATCACAGCCACTTCTGTATAAAACCAATCTTCTAGAAGCCAAACCCAGCCGTAACCGCTTCATAAAATACAACGAAATCAATGTGGTAATAAAAGTTGGTTGACTCGCATAAGAGGAGCATCTACAAACACAGGGTTTCGGATAAAGTAAATAGAGCTTACACCTACTCCTTCTATTTACGACCAGCCCTCAAACAGTCCACGATCACTTTACCGAATGTATACAACGAAATCAACGTGGCAATGAAAGTTGATGGAGTCACATACGAGGAAAATCTTTTAGAAACAGTTAAAAATATAGTAAAAGGCATCTTGTCTTCTCTCTCTTCTTCAATATATCCTTTCTTTCTCCTCTTTCCCTTGTTCTTCCTCCCTTCTCATTTTTCTCTCCCTTCTCCTCTCTCCCTTCTTCTTCCTTTCATTCCTCCCTTATCTCCTTTTTAACCTTCCCTTTATTCCTTTCTCCCTTCTTTCTTATATTCTCCTTGCCTTCTGTTTACCACCAGCCCACCAGCCCACCAGCCCACCAGCCCACCCCACAACCACTTTACCGAGCACATACAACAAAATCAAAGTTGCAAAGAAAATATAATTCACAAACGAGTTCCGTGTTAAGCAAACGGTAAAAAAATGCAAGTAAGTGATTGTGTGTAATATTAAACGACAAGAAAAAGAAAAAAAACAATGTGGGCTTTTACGGCAGTCATCTACATTTTTTTTGCAAACTTTTTCCCCCCTCGTGGTGGAGCTGGGAAAAGAAACAAAGGGAAAAAAAGCGATGTATTTACGAGCGGGGCTTCGCGGGCGAGTGTAAAGTGGAGATTCACACGACTTTACTGGCGCTGAAAAATTCCTGAAATGAAAGAAAAAAAGAAAAAAAACTTTGGGGTTAGTTACCGAGTTTTATCTTCCCCCTCCGCTCACCGCTCGCCCCTCCCTCTCTTGCTCCTGTTTTTTCTCTCTCTCTCTCTCTCTCTCTCTCTCTCTCTCTCTCTCTCTCTCTCTCTCTCTCTCTCTCTCTCTCTCTCTCTCTCTCTCTCTCTCTCTCTCTCTCTCTCTCTCTCTCTCTCTCACTCTCTTCCCTTCCTCCTCCCCTATCCTTTAAGCCCCTCTCTCCCCCTCCACCCGTAAATTTAGAGGGTGCCGGGGAGCAATTACCCCTCCCGCCTATGGTACGCACACAAGGTACACAAACACACGGAGGCGAGAAATGAATAAAAGCACGCTAGGGTAAAATTGACCAAAAAAGATGAAATAGAGATAAGGACTTTTTTTTCTCTCCCTTTGTATCTATTGGACCGGAACTTTTATGTAATTCAGATTCATTTTACGGAAAGAAAATGGTGAGAGAGAAATTCTTATTGTATTTAGGAGCGTGACAGAATGAGGGAGGTGGTGAGTGGACTGGCAAGGATTTAGACAAGGAGAGTGACGGCGGCAAGCGGGCAGACGAGAGGCCAAGGGTGGAGTAAGGGTGAGGGAAGGGTGAGGATAGGGTGAGAGAAGGGTGAGAGAATGGAGAGGTTGGGAAGAAGAAAAGGTAATGGAAAGGTGAGCAAAAGGAGAGGAAATGGTGAATGAAAGATGAGAAAAAGGAGAAAAGGAAGAATGCAGGAAGTAAGGGAAATATGGGAGGAAAGGGCGAATGAAGAATGAGGAAAAAATAAGATGAAGAATTAAGAATAGACTAAAGATGTACAAGAATGCTGTATCAAGGGTGAGGGAAGGGTGAGTACAGGAAAGCCAAGATGAAGGTAGGAAGAACAAGGATGAACGAAGGTAGGAGGAAGGACAGGAGAGCAAACAAGCAAACAAGCAACTGGAGGAGAGAAGGGAGGAGGAGGACGAGAACGAAGACGAGGATGAGGAGGGTGGTAACACGGGCGAGCGGGCAAGGGTGAGAGTCAGGAGAGCAGCAGGAGAGGAGAGCAGTAGGAGAGGAGAGCAGCAGGAGCAGAAGAGAGTAGGATCAGCAGGGGAGGAGAGTGACAACAACAGCAGAGGAGAGTAGCAGAGGCACCAGCATCCTCTCAAGAGCTGCACCTCCTGATCTCTGTCTGAAGCAAGTCAATCAATGGAGCAATTCGTGCCCCGCCAGACTTGCAATCTCTCACTCAGGTATATTGGGTGTGGGAGAAGTGTGTGTGTGTGTGTGTGTGTGTGTGTGTGTGTCTGTCTCTCTCTCTCTCTCTCTCTCTCTCTCTCTCTCTCTCTCTCTCTCTCTCTCTCTCTCTCTCTCTCTCTCTCTCTCTCTCTCTCTCTCTCTCTCTCTCTCTCTCTCTCTCTCTCTCTCTCTCTTATTCTCATCCTGTCTTTCCTTCTTTTTCCATTCTTATTTCTCTTCCTTTACGCTGCTTCTTCTTCATATTTTTCTGCTTCCTCTTTTTTTCTTTCTCTTCTTCATTTTCTTTCTGCTCCTCCTTTTCCTCTTTCTCCTCTTTTATCGCTTCTCCTCCTCCTCCTCCTCCACCTTCACCTTCACCCTCACCTCCACTTCCTCCCACCCCACCATCCCTCCCAAACGCGGTCGGGAGTGAACGCATGACTCACGGGAAGGAAATATGAAATCCTCCCCGCTGCCGCTTCGTCCGTATCATCGACTAATACAAGTTTGCGAGGCGTGAATCCCAGGCCGGAACACAGATTCTGAAACGCGCCAAAGGACTAAAAAGATTCGGCCGGCGGATATGTGTTTACCGTCGCTAGAAAAAAAAAGGAGATAATAAAAAGACTTTCGAAATGCGTGTAAATATATGCTGAGAGTGAATCAAGCTGAGGTAATTATCTTAGTGGATCAAGGAAGACTGCCCTGAATCTCGTACTTTCCCCTCTCCTTCCCCGCCCTTCCTTTCCCCCTTTCCTTCTATCTATCATCCAACCTGCTATTTCCTTCCTACTACCTACTGTTTCCTCCTATCTATCCTTCCATCGTCTTTTCTTTCCCCCTTGTCTTCTATCCATCCTCCTACCCCGCTCTTCCTTCCCTCTTTCCTTCTATCTATTATCCAACCTGCTATTTCCTTCCTCCTACCTACTGTTCCCTTCTATCTATCCTCTTATCGCCTTTCCTTCCCCCTTGCCTTCTATCCATCCTCCTACCCCCTCCTACCCCGCTCTTCCTTCCCTCTTTCCTTCTGTCTATCCTTTCCACCACCATGTATCTATTCCTAAACCTCCTTCTCCCTCCTCCTCTCCAGTCCGCCTTTCCTTCTCCCCTTCCTCTCTCTCCATCCACTTGGGTACGTTCGTCATTCCGTGCGCAACATTATTTAGTCAACACACACATAAGTAAAGAAATAAAATGATTAAGCACTAAAAAATCATTATTGAGCTGAGTAAAAATAACGAAGTGATGTAAAAAATAAACGTATAAGTAATTTTAAAGTAGTTTTGTCACCTCTCTGTTCCTGTGTTTCTTATTCCGATGACTATTTAGCTACTCTGCATTATTCCACGTCATTCAGCAACACATTAACACAACAGGAATTGCATTATGAACTCTAACCAACCATGTTTTAGTGGAAGGAAGGACTGGCTGGATGGTTGACTGGGTGACTGGATGGTTGACTGGAAGGCTGGCTGATTAACTGTTTGGCTGGTTAGTTGGATCTCTTTTTCTTAAGGCGGTTTGTATTTTGCTTTTGTTTCCCCTTTGGTCTCCTTAACTAAACTAAAAAACAACATTGCGACCCATTTTCCAGAGGAGTTTTTTTCTTGATCCTGGTACCAATTGGGAAGTTACGTACGGACTGGCAAGCATACTCTTCGTCTTCGCTTCAGTAGAGTGCGTGTCGGCCTGGCTGGTTCGCCCCGTGCCTGGTTGGGTGGCTGGCCGGCCGGACGGGTAACCTAATAAAAAGGCGCCTCCTGACCCAACGCCGCCCGAAGGAAACAGGATTTGGCCTCGAGGCGCCGGCATACAAGGAGGAAAGTGGGAGTTGAGTAAAAAAGTAAAAAAAGAGCAAAGGATTCGAGTAAAAGCTGTGTATCTAAAAAGTTCCACACACGCTCATAAGGCACACACACACGGACACACAAACAAGCTAACAAGCAAACAAACAAAACACTTACGCAGATGTAACCTGATGAATCAAGGCAAACACACACACACACACACACAAACAAAAAAGACAAACGAAACGGAATCAAAACAAACTTAGGCATGCATAAACGGACAAACCAATACACACACACACACACACACACACACACACACACACACACACACACACACACACACACACACACACACACATACAGATAACCTCCCACAACACAACACAACACAAACAAGACCCCTTTCCCACGCATTATATAAGCATTCATGAACAACCCCCCCCCCCCTACCCTCCCCCATTGTCTGACATTATACGGGGGGAGGGGGGGGGGACTTTTATCATTATTATTTTCCCTTCCTGGAGCATCAAACGTACATTATCACACACACACACAAAAAAAAGACTGACGCCGGGTCGGGATGGAGGGAATCTTTCAAATAGAATTACGAGACACGCGATCAAAATTGGCGTCCCCGCGCGAGATCAAAGCCGCGCCAAGGTAATCAGATCGTACGTTGTCGCTGGAAATAATTCGTCGGGAAATAATTCCTCACGTCGTGCCGTCGCTACCCGGGAGTGTTGACTGGCTGACTGATTGGCTGACTGACTGGCTGACTTGCTGACTGGCTGACTAGGTGGATGGATGGCGATTGGATGGTTGACTGGATGGACGGACTAATGGATAAGTGACTCAATAGCTTGGTTGACTGGTGGATGGCTGACTAGAAGGATGGCTGGGTGGTTGGATGGACGAACTGGAAGACTGGGTGGACCGGTGGATGGTTAATTAGTGAATGACTGGATGGTTGACTGGAAGGCTGGCTGATTAACTATTTGGCTGGTTGGTTGGATGGACGGGCTGGTGGATGGCTGACTGGATGACTGACTGGTTGGAAGAAGAAACTACTGGCGGCTGACTGGCTCGTTGGTTGGGTAGACAGACTGACTGGTTGGATGGACGGACTGGTGGATGATGGCTGGATTGCTTGCTGGTTGAGTGGGTGGATGTGTGGCTGAGTTGGGAGCTGGCAAGGGAACGACAGGCTTAGGGAGATAATGCTTGCCGAATGATTGGACGGCTGAATGGATGACTGACGGCTTACGGGCTGACTGACTGGATGAATGGTTGACGAATTACCTGAATGGACTGGATGTATCGACAGGCGGGTGTGAAGGTGTTGAAGAGGCAGGTAACAGGGCGGGAAGCGAGTGGCAGGGTTGTAGGAAAAGGTGCGCGGTGGTTGAGTCGACAGAGTGACGGCGCCGCGTTCAGGAGGACGCGAGTTCAATCCCCGCCCGGTGCCACAAAGCTGGGATTTTTCAGCCGCCGCCGAGTGGCTTAAAACTACCCACATGCTGTCCAGAAGACCACCTATCAACCCGGACTCTAGATTCTAGGATTAAAGATGAGCTCCAGGCTGGGCCGACCATCAGGCCCCACCGGGAAGAAGCCTTGGGCCGACCATCAGGATCCACCGGGAAGAAGCCTACCGGCGCAATAGGCCACGACGTAAAAAAAAAAAAAATACATTCGCGCATGATTTACCTCGATTTAATCATGACTTACACCTGTATATCCAACGAGCTGTGAGAAAGGTTACTAAAGACAATCTATTTTGCTCTCATCGCCGAGTCACGTCCTGAGGGTTAAGTGAAGGACATAAATTCACACAGAGAAAAAGGTAACTATGTAAAAAGAAAAAAAGATCTCTAGAGTTGGTAATACGCGGGATGGAAGACTTAAAAAGGTATGTGGATTGAAGTTGAAAGTGAGAAAATGACTGTCAGGATGTGAGTTTGATAGGTTTAAAGAGATTAGACAAGGGAAAGGAGTGGTGCACGAAAGATAGATTGATAGATATATAGAGATAAATAAATATATAAATATATACATCTTGAGAAGATGCTATAAAGTATACCAAAAAAGTGAAAAAAAAAAAAAAGGATGTGAGTTTGATAGGTTTAAAGAGATATAGACAAAGGAAAGGAGTGGTGTACGAAAGATAGATGAATAGATAGATAGAGATACATAAATAGATAGATAGATACAGATAGAGAAGATGAGATAAAGGATAACAAAAAAGTAAAAAAAAAAGGATTAACTTAGCTCATAAAAGAATAACTACCCACGTAATGCAAAAAGAGAAACTTGCATGCCTTCTCCTCAGACAACAAACTTCCCTAATCACACCCTAATTACCTGTGGACTACCTTTACCTGGCCGACGCGGACTAATGATTTACGGCAACGCTATATTTGGCCGTCCCAGCCCAAGCCGCTCAGATGATAATACATGGCTCGTTCTCTAATGGCTTAATTGTCCCTAATACAGGCTAGACACGCACACGCACACACACACACACACACCTAAATAAATGAGTAAATCTAGAATGTTGTAAATCAGTTCTCTTCCACTTTTCACATTTCCTTTTCAATAATCAAAAACTATAAGGTAAGGTTCCTATTCTTTTCTTCCTTCCCTCCATCTCCATTATCATTCCTTCACCTTTTCTCCTTTCCTAGGCTTTCCTTCTCTCCCCTCATTTGCCTATCTTCCCTACATCTCCCCTCCCCCTTTCCTACGCTTTCCTTTCCTCCCTCCATCTTCTGGCACCTTCTCTCTTTTTCTCCTTCCCTCTCTCTGCCTATTCTTTCATCCATCTGCCTAACTTTCCCTTTCCCTCTTCCCCTTTCCTCCTTCCCCTCCGTGCTCTCCTTTCCTCCTCCCAACCCTTCAGAACGCTCATGGGGTCTAAAAAAGCATCAAACACAAAACGAACCTCATTATGCAACAGCCACTCACTTCTTCGCTTTCTTTTAAAACTTCTGAATATTTGCATTTTTATGTTTGGACACGCAAGTTGGAGACCCGCCTCCCATTCTTCCCTTTGTCTGGTGCCCGACGCTCGCCCGGACGCTCCTTCCTCCACTTACCGTTTTCTTTCTGCCTTGTGTTACGTTTATTGACGCCGAGGGGGGACTACTTTGGCCGTTAGTTACTCATACGTACGTAACTTTGTGGGGATGGTGATGGGGTGACTATTGAATAAAAATCTGTCCTTTATACTTCTCGTGCTCCTTTCCCTGGTCTTTTTCGTATTTTGTTTTTGTCTTTTTCACTCACATTTACTTCTTCCGTTTCATTTTTTCTTTTTTTTCTTCTTCCTCTGCTTTTCTTTCTTTTTCTTCTTTAACTACTGCCTTACTACTACTACTATTACTATTATCACTCCTTCTTTCCCTCCTCATCTTCCGCCTCTTTCTCCTCCTTCATCTTCTTCTTCTTCTTCTTTTATCTTTTTTCTTTTCTTCTTTTATTCTTTTTCCTTTCTTTTCCTTTTTTATTTCCTTTCTTCTCTCCTCACCTCCCCCCCCCTACTTCTATTCGTTTCTTTTTCCAGGATTTTTGCAAAATGCGTCGAATCAAGACAAGATAAGAGGAAGGCGGGGGCGAGGCTGGGACAAGGCAGGGCGAGGCAGGGGCGAGGCGGGGCGAGGCAGGGACAGGCAGGGCAAGGCGGGGGCGAGGCGGGGCTGAGGCGGGGGCGAGGCGGGGGCGAGGGACTCCTGCTGGTTGCCATTGTGTGTGTTTCTTTCTTAATGTGTTATGCAAGCACTTTTTCTCTCCCTTGATGTGATGAATGTCGAGTCTCAAGTAACTGACAACTCGCCCGCCTGACTGTCAACACCGTAAAGCCCAAACACCATCGCTGTTTGCCGAGTCAACAAGCGTGTGTGTGGGTGTGGGTGTGTCGGTGGCGGGCGTGGTGGTGCGTGGCTTGCGGCTCCCGGGATTACAAAGCGAGGAATTGGAAGCTTTCTCTCTACGACGAGGAGGCAGCATTAGCCAAGAAAAGATGGCGCCACTATAAAACTTGCCTGCGCCATGACGGGCTGGGGCCGACTACCATCCAGGCCCCTCAAGAAAGCCTACCGGCGCTATAGGTTGGCAGTTCTGGAGGGGTTTTCCTGCTTTTATTAATTTTTGCCCTTGAGCTGCTTCCTTTACTGCAAAAAGAATCTTAACAAGGAACTCGAATAGAGAAAACACAAGGAAGTGCCGAAGAACTGTCAAATCAAGTTCCAGGGTTTTCGAGTGCAGGGTTGAGTGAGAGGTTGCGTGGCGGAATATATGACACAGACACACACAAAATACGTTACTCTTGGGTGGGATTTATTATATCTTGTGGTTACGTTCCTGGAGTAGTTTAGTTTCTTTTCACGTTTGAGGGTAAGTCAGGTAAAAATAAATACAAGTTGGGATGAAGACAATGTGGAAAACCTCAGGCACAGATCATGACTAAAGGAACAAACACAGAGGCTGGATTACTTTACACTGCTTCCTTTTCTTTTGTTTTAGTGCAATAGTGTAGAGAACTGACACACACACACACACACACACACACACACACACACACACACATACTCACACTCTCACACTCACACTCACACGAAAAAAAAAATTCAAACGCGATCTCAACACCACGCATGAACAAGCAAACACACACAAACACACGAACTCACAACGCAATAGACTACGAACCACACATCGACTGACTGTGACTTCCCAACCTTTCCCTCTCTCTTCCTGCGTCCTCCAGCCCCCCCCCCTCCCCCCCTTCTCCCCACACACGGACGGAGAAAAACTCTTGGAAATCTAGTCTCTAAAGCAGAAGACTTTGTTGTGGACGGCGGCACTCCATTACCGCTGACGCCGGCACGAGTTGGGGCGGCAGTCTGATCCATCGCAAACTTTTCCCTCCAGCCTCTTCCCTCGGGGCCCGGACGCCGTTTTCTTTTACAATAGTTCTCAGATTTATCATACTGTCAGATTGGGACCTTGGCGCGCCTGAGGACGAAGGAGGAGGGCAGAGAGGAAGAGTAGGAGGTGGAGAAGGAGGAGGTAGAGGAGGAGGGAAAAAGGTTAGGAGGAGGACGAAGAGGTGTAGTCGCTGACGGAGGCACTGGCATTGTGTCCTCAGAGATCGGTCACAGGTTTCAGACGTCGCGGCCTCGAAGTCCTGTGTATTTGTCAGCCCTTTTCCCATCTCTCTATCTGTCTCCTTCCTTAGTTTCCCTTCCGTGGATGTCGCTCTTCTTCATCTTTGTCTCCACCCCTTCCTGAATGTCTGTGTGATTGTCTCCTCGTTTTATCTTGCGTCTCGTCTCCGTCTCCTTAGTCCCCGTCTCCGTATCTCCTCTCCTCTCCTCGTTCCCTCCTGCTGTCTGTCCTCAGTGACCGGAGTAACTTTAGTCCACGTACTGAAATGGATTTGGTCTTCCCTTGTTTGCCTTTCTCAATTTCTGGATCCTGAAGACAAGTTTTATTGCACACTATCCACTTTCACTCGTCTATCTCTACCTTCCATTCACACGTTTATGTATTTCTTTAACTCTACACGGCTAGATGACTTACAACAACGCATACCATATCATTCTTATCTATTTTATTGCCCACTTTCCACATTTACTCAGCAATTTTTACCCTCTATTCACACGAACATGCATTTTTTTCCTTTAACACTCTATGAATGAAGGACACTAAGTTTCTTCTGCCTCATTCAGAAGTTATAGCAAGGTAGCGTCCAACCTTGAGTGCTGAAATTCCCGTTATATATACACGTTAAGAGCTGGATTTCCATCACTCGTCCTTATTATTTTTAAAGCATTTCTCTCTCCCCCCCAAAATTCTTCTACACACTTATTGCCAGTCTAACTACCATCAAATCTACGTGTTGGCTTAAAGATATTTCCTGCTTTCTTATCCCTACTCTCACAACACTAAAGACGGTATTATAAGATACTTTCGCTTCTCACATCAAATATTTCTAAAGGTCAAAGAAGGGGTCAGTCAGGTTCTAGGAGTGTTTCTTTAGGTTCACGGTACAGAGGAAGGGTCAAACTACCACCAGGGTCATAAAACTACTACTGGAAATGCCCCAAACTCTTACGAAAGCCTTGTCAAATATGTGAACTTGGGCGCTGAAATGTCTAGAAAAACACCACTAACTTTTTTTCTTCTCTCCGCTGTTGCTGTCATCCTGCGTACGATATTCGCCAAGGTGAGTGTATGCTTACGACCTTTTAACCTATCAGTAATGCAACGCCTGGTCTGGTCACCTCAACCAAGAACAATGTGCCCCTATTCCCCCACGAGAATTTTCAGTCTTTATAAAGTTTTAGCGAAGAGTTGAAACCTTTATGGCTGGAGTGCAGACATTCTCTTTTAACGTGATCGCATTAAACTCTTCCCTATGTTTGTTTGTTTTCCTCTTTCTCCACCTCTCTCGTGTTTGGTGTTTGGTCTCTTTTAGCTCAGTGTTTTCCCTCAGCTATATGACACAAACAATTACTTTCCTTCCATCCTCTCTCTTCTCTCCTCTTCCTTTCCTCCCTCTCTCCGCGTCGCTTTCCATTCTCCCGTCCCTTCCTTTCCAGCTCCCTTGTCTCTGGTTCCACACGCGCCTTCCTAATTCGCCTCACGTCTCCGTTACATTCAGGGGGAGTGTTTCCTCTGCCTGAGATACAGAGGGCGAGGGAAAGCGAAGGTAAACACGGCTAACTGGAGGGGAAAAACTACGAGACGCCGAGGAGCACGCGCGAGGCGAGAGAAACAAGAGAAAGGGGACGCTGAGTGAAGATGTGAACTCGGGAATAAGAGAAGGAAAGGGAGCGACATGGTAAGAGAGGGAGAGACAAAGAGAGAGGAGAGGAGAAAGAGGAAACGTACTGGTGTAATTGAGAGAGGGCAAAACTGTGAGTATGTCCGAATAAAACGATGATGGGACTGTCTGAAAATAGATGAAAGGAAAAGAAAAAAAGATGCTGTCAACACTTCATTGATTTCAGTAACACATTAAACCTAGGACAAGGGATGTTGAGGTGATGCATTAGAGGGTGAGGAGGAGGAAGAGGAGGAGGCCGAGGAGGAAGAGGAGGAGGAGAGACAATAGCAGGAGGAGGAAGAGGAAAAAGAGCAGGAGGAAATATAAGAAACTGCGAGATAACAAGATGAAAAAAAACAAAAACAAGGTAAACAATTAAGAAAATAGCGAATGAAGATCAAAGGCGGGTTGGTATGGTAAGTAGGTGATCGAGCAGGGGTGATAAGGGGGGTGGGGGAGGGGGGCAGAGTGGGGATGGGAAGACTTTACCTCAGAAGAAAATATAATCCTACATAATGAACTGCGTGTGTCGTGTGGCATTCTTGGGGGGAGACGGAGACGGGGGGTCGAAAGGGCAGTCAGGCGGGCGGTCGGGCGGGTGGGCGGGTGAGCCATAACCGCGGCCTCTCTTCTCCCCTGTAATCGGATTAGCTTCATGACCCAAAGCCGAGTAATTGCGGGGAGTTTTAGCGCGGCAACGAAACTCAAATTCCAATTGCTGCTCGGAAATGAGAAAGGAAGGCGTTTTTTTGTGGGTCTGTGTGTTTGTATTGTGTGTGTGTGTGTGTGTGTGTGTGTGTGTGTGTGTGTGTGTGTGTGTGTGTGTGTAATTCACGGCCTGATCACGAGTTGGACTCGCTTTCGCCAGCAGGTACCCTCCCGACGAGAGCAAGTGCTCATTATCGTCGATCTCTGGGTACTGCCAGGACCTCACACACCACACATCCCATCCCCCTTGCTCAAGGGGGGACAGTAACCTATCCTAGTCAACCGAAAGAATCCGGCCTGAGCGGGGCTCGATCCGCCGCCTGTTTGGCTGTTAAGACTCGGAGCGCTGCACTCTACCGATTGAGCCACCGGAGCGGTGTGTGTGTGTGTGTGTGTGTGTGTGTGTGTGTGTGTGTGTGTGTGTGTGTGTGTGTGTGTGTCTGTGTGTGTGTGTGTGTGTGTGTGTGTGTGTGTGTGTGTGTGCGCGCGCGCGAGCGTGTTTTTGTGTTGAGAATGAACTAAACGTGATGATATTTGTTCGTATTACTGCACTGAAGGACAAACTGACGGCTATTGATAGTTAAGCGGTAAACTGAAATGATCCTACCTCATCTACGGCCTTTTCTCTCCCTCCCATCACCTTCCCATGCTGTGTTTAGGCTGAGTCATGCTGTTATTTCTTCCCAACAGTACACGGACGGACAAACTGGAGGGTGGCGATGGATATGAACGACAGCCAGAAAATACCCCTTCATCATTGCCTTCACTCCCTCTCTCCTTCAATCTTCGCCTTTATTTCCTTCTCTTCCTTTTCCTCCTTATGCTGTCACTCGTTCCCATCAATAAACTGAGGGACAAACAGGTGGGTGGGGATGGATGAAAGACAGCCAGAAAATATCCCTTCATCATCACCTTCCCTCCCTCTCTCCCTTCATCCCTAGGCGAGTGTTTTCATCTGCGTTACACTTGTTCTTACTGTACTTCCTTTTCCTCTTTATACTGCTACTCGTTTCTACAAATACAATTAAAATATAGCAGAAGGGCAGCAAGAAAATATCCCTTCATCATCGCCTCCTCCCTCTCTCCCTTCATCCCTAGGCGAGTGTTTTCATCTGCTTTTCATTTGTTCTTTCTGTACTTCCTTTTCCTCTTTATACTGCTACTCGTTTCTATCAATACAATGACAAGCAAACAGCAAGACAGCCACAAAATATCCCTTCATCAGCCTTCCCTCCCTCTTTCCCTCCATCGGCGAGTGCTTCCATCTTTCCAGGACGTGTGTTCGCTACGGTGCGCACACGACACCTTTAAGCTTATATAATGTAAGGTTTTCGTAATTACTTCCTGGTAGCCAGATTGATTGACTTTAAAGGTTGTGAGAATAGAAGAACACACTTTTTTTAGTTACCAAGTTTTAACGATATCCCAGAAATTTGGTGAAGGTTTTCTTTACATGGTTTCTTTCTAATGTTGTTATTTGTTTCTATCAATACAATGACAAGCAAACAGGATGATAGGAATTGCTAAACGACAAGATAAAAAAAATCCTCCATCGGTGAGTGTTTTCATCTTCTCTCCATCTTTACTTCTCCTTCTCCTACTTCTCCTTCCCATGCGGTTATTCGTTCCTACCAATACAACGACGAACAAACACCACGACAACACTAACTAAACGACAGGCTGAATGTGTCCTCCATTAGCGAGTGTTTTCTTTTTTTCCATATTTTTTTTTTTTACAGCAAAGGAGACAGAACAAGGGCACACAAAAAAGGAATCAATCAAAAAAAGCCCGCTACTCGCTGCTCCTGTAAAGAGTCCGAAGAGGCGGCCGAAAGAGCAATCAATTACCTCCTTCCATTACTTTTCTTCCTCATGCTTTTATTCTTTCCCATCCCATTCGTTCCCTAAAATGAGTAACTAGCAGCACGACATCAATAACTAAACGACAGGCTGAAAACTCCCTCCATCGACAAGCGTTTTCTTCTCTCCATCTTTACTTCTTTTTCGTACGGTTCATTTTCATGCTCTTACTCGTTCCTATCAATATAACGACGAAGAAACAGCACGACGACAATAACTAAACGACAGGCTGAAAACTCCCTCCATCGACAAGCGTTTTCTTCTCTCCATCTTTACTTCTTTTTCGTGCGGTTCACTTTCATGCTCTTACTCGTTCCTATCAATATAACGACGAAGAAACAGCACGACAACAATAACTAAACGACAAGCTGAAAATGTCCTTCCAACAACCTGGCCTTCCCATCCTCCTACCCTCCCTCTCCCTCGCTACGCCATACAGCCTTGACAGCGCGGCCTCCCATGACCGAACCATTTTTCATATCGCCACAAAAGCGCGTGCTGGGATAAGCGTGTGATGTGGGAACCATCGGAAAATCATTTTGCTGGCGCGGCTGACACACGTGGACCCTGACACGCCCTGGCTAACGGAGGGAGTATCGCAGGTTCTTTCGCAGGTTTGGTGTATGTGTGTGTGTGGGGGGGGGGGGGGGTGTATGCATCTTCAAAGAGAATAGAAAATATGAAGCGTCCAAATTTATAGGATGTTAATAATTGTAATGACGGATAGTATAAAAAAAAAAAAATACCACCAAAAATACTACCAAAAAATTCTCATCACCACCACCACCACCACCATATTATCCACAGAACAAACCACACCACCACCAATAACAAAAAGAACAACTACTTCTATTGCAACAGCAGCAGCATTTTCAACAACAACAAAATTAACAAGTGAACCGTAGTAATAAAGCATTAAAAAGGACGCACACACAAACGAACGGACGAACGCGCGGCGGTAAACACGCTCCAATATTTAACTTGAAACTTGAGGAGGTCGAGGAGAGGGGGAGGCTGTGTGGGGGAAAGGGGGGACTGGCGAGGGCTGGAAGCATCACTATATTGGATATTTGCAGACGCTCCAGACTCCTTCACCCCGTGGCTATTTACGCGACCCGCCGCAGCCGCCCGCCGTTGCCCGGGAGCTCCTGGAAGCCGTTTGATTATATTTCCTCTCTTTTAGGGTCTTGACTCCGGGGTGTGTTATCGGCGTGAGGTTGAAGGCAGTGTGGGGGTCTATGGAGGGCTATGGAGGGGTCTGTGTAGGGCTGAAGGATGTGGAGGGTTATTGTGGAAGGGTACCATTGAGGTTATTGAGGCTTGAAGGTTGGCCGTGTAAGGATGTGGGGGTCTGTTGAGGGTGAGAGATGTGGATGGGTGTGGTGGGAGGCAATCATTGGGGATGTGAAGACATGAAGGTTGACGTGTGTAAAGTTGTAGGGTGCTGTGTAAGGCCGGGCTACCTTCCTTACGGCCTGAACACAACTGAGCCAATATTTTCTTTAGATTCGCTCGCTGTGCCTCAAGCGGTCCATTCGCCTGTATTCCTCTGTTTTGAATTGTTGTCTCGTTCCTAAACAGCATCAGGCAGGTATTCCAGCGACCAGTAAGTCTATTCGTTACGGTACCCTTCACGACACCTTAAAGCTTATATAATGCAGACTTTCCGTAATTCCTTTTTTTGTAGCCAGATTGATTGACTCTGAAGGTCGTGAAAAAATTATGCACTTTTTATCAATTCCCAGGTTTTAACGATATCCGGGATATTTGATGCGAGTATTTGTTACATCGTGTCCATTTTATTTATGTTGCGTTCGTGGAGACTAAAGTTGGTAAGAGAGCAAAGTCAGGAGACCAAGTTATGTTCGGTACTAGGTTAAATTATTTCAGGGTTCAAGGTGTGGGTGTGGCCTCATGCTGATTAAATCTCTTGTATGTAGTAAGGTATAATGGACACACAGGTTACGTTACTCATTCGCATGCAAGTTAAATGACGTTAAAATTGGTACGGGACGGTCAAAGGTCAATTTCAATATCACAACTGCGAAGATGCATTTTCTTTCTTTCCTGGACATTCATTCAACAAGCAAGTATTTCTCTATGACGCTATATTAGCAAACTTCAAGACAAAATGAAACAATACTCTTAACTCTATACTGAACTTGTCACCCTCGAATAAATACGAACAGTCTTAGAGAACATTTTCCGAAGGGGCGTTTCTAGAATTGCACGTACAACTAATAAAACAAACGGTTCTCTGTTGCTTTATTTCTTCCCTGTGTGTGTGTGTGCTGCGACGGACAATATCCAAGGCGGACAAATCGTTCTAGTGAGTAAAGGAGAGACGAAACACGAGGCGCCGTCAACAAATAATAAACCGACTTAACAACCATGTAACACGCTTATGGCCACTTGCACGCCTCATGACAACACACCTACGCACGCACACCAACCCCCACACTCCCCTGCCCCCCCCCACCCCCCCCACCCCCACACTTACACACACTAACTCTGTCCTTTCAATTATAACTCTTTTCTCCTCTCCTCTCCTCTCCTCTCCTCCTCCTCCCCTTCCTCCCGTCGCTGCCTGAAGCCTCCATCAACAACAGCCTTCATTAAAAAAGGATGAATAACATGTTGCCCTTTAGCTCTCCCAGTATTGCCAATTAAAGCGGGGACGTTGAGAAACACAGACAGCATTCCGGTGTTTATTTTGTGCACGGGTCCGGCAAATATATGTCACTAGTTCACTCTCCTACCTGCAGAGATAATAAAATAAAATAAAAATACGAACTTACAAAAGACGAAGAAACAACAGACCAAAAAATATGAAGTAAACTCTCAGGACAGAAGACAATTTATCCGCTACAAACGTTTATAACAGGAGCACCAACACAATAAGCACCTATGTACATTCTAGCAGCATTAACCCAACATCAACAACATATAAATACGAGCAACATCAACGAGGAGGAGGAGAGCAAGACAGGCTGAGTTGCATTCATACACAAACAAGGCAATGGAAGGGTGATTAGCGTCCAGTTCGTGTAATTGTGAGTGTATTCAAGCTTTCCTCTCATTTCGGGGATGGATGGAGAGGTAATGAAGCGCCTATATACTGGAAATGGTGAATGAGCCCATCGCCTGATAAGGTTTCACGGATAAGAGAGTGTGCAGAAGAGTGTGTGTCGAGAGGTGTGTGTAGAGGAGAGCGTGTCAGGGTGAGTGTGTGAAGAAGAGTGTACAGAGGAAAGTTTGAAGAGGAGAGTGTGTCGAGAAGTGTGTGCAGAGGAGAGCGTGTCAGGGTGAGTGTGTGGAGAGAAGAGTGTACAGAGGAAAGTTTGAAGAGGAGAGTGTGTCGAGAAGTGTGTGTAGAGGAGAGCGTGTCAGGGTGGTGTGTGGAGAAAGTGCAGAGGAAAGTTTGAAGAGGAGAGTGTGTCGAAAAGTGTGTATAGAGGTGTGTACAGGAGTGGGCAGAGGAGAGTGTGCAGAGGGAAAGTGTGAGGGACGAAAGTTGGACGGGAGATGAGGGAAGAATAAGGAGGGAAAAAAGTATATAAGGAATGACGAATGCTGGCAGGTGAGGAGGAAAAGGTAAATAGTTAGGGATAAAAGAATTGGATAGGGAAGGAAAAGAAAATAGAAAATGCCAAAGATAGAGGGAAGAAAGGATGGACATGGAGTGACGGATGGAAGAAGAATGGGATGAAAGAGAGAAAGAGAAAAGGATAAAACCCGAAAATGGGAAAGACTATCGACACTATAATGTGAGAGAGAAAGAGAACGGGATGATTGAGGGAGTGCGGTGGAGAGAGAAAGAGAGAGAGAGAGGAGAAGAGTGCAGCTAGGATGAGAAAGGATGAAGGAAAATAAAATAAAGAAGTTAAGAGAGGAAGGGAGGCCAACGAGATTCGAGAGGAAGATGAAAAGAGTAAGAATCTTAACAAGAGAAAAAAACAGAAAGAAGGAAGAAAGGAAAGGATGCAGAAAAGAAGAAAGGAGAGAGGAAGGATAAGATATTGGATGCTGATGGTATGAGAAGGACGCGGGAAGAAGAGATGAGAAAGAGGAGATAACGAAGAGAAAAATGAAGAGAGAAAAGGAGAGAAGAGCCACGGCAAGAAAAGAGAGAAAGAAAGAGATGACGGAGAGAAAGAGAAGGAGAGGCGTAAGGAGAACATGGCAAGGAGAGTTATGAGAAAGAGGAGATAACGGAGAGAAATAGGAGAGGAGAGAGAAGAGAGAAAGGAAGAGGATAAGAGACATGGCGAGAAGAGAGAGGAGAAAGAGGAGATAACGAAGAGAAAGAGAAGAGGAAAAACAGAAAAAGAGGAGCAATGTAGTACCGCAAAAAAGGATGGAAGAGGGGTGAGGAAAGGAAAGGCACATGGCGAAGAGGAATTACAAAAAAAAAAAAAAAAAAGTGGTTGAGTGGGCAAAGAAAGAAGTATCGGGCTCTTATTTGAAGGGGATTTGCGGTGAGCCCCCGAGACAAGGAAAAAAAAAAAAAAAGAGAGGGAGGAAGGGAGGAAGAGGAAACCACAAGAGCAGCGAGGGAAGAGGAGAAGGAGTTATTGTGGGGCTAACGAGGGAGGAAGAGGAAAGAAGAGATGAGGAGGAGGGAGGAGGGGCGGGCCGGGAAAAGAGCTCCCTTGTCGAGTATCTTTAAGTGTCCTTCCGTCATTAAGTAAAGTTTTCATGTGATCGTTCCCGTGTGTGTGTGTGTGTGTGTGTGTGTGTGTGTGTGTGTGTGTGTGTGTGTGTGTCGATACGTTCCCCTCATTCTCCTCTCCCTCTTCTTCCTCCTCCTCCTCCTCTTGCTGCTGCTGCTGATCCTCTTGCGCCTCCTGTTTCTATTCATCCTTCTCTCCCTTCTTATTTATCCTCCTTCTTTTCGTCTTCTTTATTCTTATTCTTTTTATATTCTTGATCTTCGCTAACTCTTTTTCTTTCTTTTCTGTTTTTTTTTTTTCTTCTTCTTCTCAGTCCTCTGTTCCTCTTCTTTCTCCTTATCTTCCACTGCAAATCCATTTTTCTTCCTTCTCATCTTCCACCATGCACCTCTGTCTCATTCTCCCGCCCATCTTCCTCTTCTTCCTCAACAGCCCGCTTCTTCCGTTCCCATTCTCCACCGTTCGTCTCCTCCTTCCCTTTCTCCTCTCCTCGTTATCGTCCTCCTTGTCTTCGTCCTCTATCCTCTTCCTCTTCCTGAACAGCCCCGCTCTTCTTTTGCCAGGTCGCCTCTAGCGTGGCCTCGATTCTCCCTTCTGCCACGTTTCCCTTCCCTCGCCAACCCGCATCTCTTTGTTTTTGGTTCGGCTCCTTTTTCGCTGCCTCTTTTATCTTGGCAGCGTTTCTTCCTGCATCCTCCTGCTGCACCGCGCTGGCTGGCTGGCTGGCTGGGGCCCCCGAGCGCTCGCCGAGACCTGAGCGCTCGTTCGTTCCTGAAAACTCTCTTCGCTGTTTGCATTTCACGTAATCGACAGACAAAGGAAAGAGAGAATTCATTCATCACTTTACTCCCTGCTCTGTCGTGTCTTGCCGCTGCACAGTTCTCATACTCAGCTTTCGTTATTGTTCTTTCATGGGTGTGGTTGTAGCTATGAATACAAGATACACCCCGTTAGAAAAGAGAACAGCAAGTGATGAAAATATATACTTTCTCTCGTTAATCGGCGGGTAATGAAGCAAAAGTCGCTGGAAATTTTAAGCGCCAAGTTTGATGAAAGCTGATTAAAGAAGTTTCGTGAGGCTTCTGCCCAAAACACGAGAGAGAAGGAGAGGAAACTCAGGAGAAGCCTTCTGGAAAGGAGGGAGGCGACTGGACGAGGAAAAAAGAAGAGTGAGGAGGACCCAGAGTGCGAGGGAAGGAATATACCGAATTAGAAGAGAGCAGAAAAGAAAGGGAGAGGGGAAGGAAGTGAGGAAGGAAAGCGAGCGATGTGTGAGAATGGAAAGGAAAATATGATGAGAGAAAGGAGAGAGGGACAGAGAAGGAGAGGAGGAAGTCAGCAGGAAAGGTGGAGTGTGTGTGAGAAAAGGAAGAAAGGAAAGGAAAATGCTGATGAGGAAAAGGAATGGGACAGAGGAGGAGAGAGGATAGGGGGATAGCGAGAGAGGAAAGGCGAGGTTGCATGGGGGTGAAGGCAGAAAGGAAAATAAAGAGAAAAGAAAAGGAGACAGGGAGAGAAGATGAGAGTAAAAGCCATGGAGAGTAAAGAGGCGAGGGTGTATGAGAGCAGAGTGCAAGAGAAAATATCATGAGGAAAGAAGACGAGAGTGGGCGAGGCGAGGACTGGAAGAGCAGTTAGCGGAAGATGCACCTGGAGGAGGCGGAGAGGAAACTTAGTCATTGGTGGATGAAATAACAGGTTTGAAAAGATTCAATTATATCCCATAATGCGGTTAAAGATTGATATAAATACGGGAAAAAAGGAAGAAATTAATTAATGCAGGGTAATCTACACAATTTCTGAAGCAAAAGTCGACGACACAAAGAAAAGGACAAGTGGGAAATCTGTAGAAAGCAGCTGGGTGGCGAGAAGAACAGGTGGAATGAAGGCGTCAGGAGTGAGGAAAGGAGGTCTGGAAATTACCAGGTAGAAGTGACAACAAAAGGAAAAAACTTATCGTGAAGGAGAATGCTTTAACAGGTGTGGCCTCAGCTGAAGCCTCTGTGAAACAAGGGACTGCAAAAGCCTATCATCCTACAACGGCAAGAAGGAAGATAGGGCCTTCGTCCTCCCAACAGGCTCAAGCTCTAGAGGGACCTCCACAGTGACTCAGGTGTTTCCTCCAAATACTCTGTTCACTCTTTGAATGAATAAAATAATGTACAGTGTACTTGCGCTAATAAAGAGAGGAATAAGAGAAGAAGGAGGTAAAATAAGAGAGTGACAATAGAGGCAACTCAGAAGAGAAGGAGAAGGAAGAAAAGTAGGAGGAGGAAAAAGGAAAAAAAGAGTTCACGCTAACAAGTTGGGAATGAAATCACTTGAACTGACTAAGAGAATTAAAATAAATAAATTAAAATAATAGCAGCACAAATATGTTGTATTCTCTTTTATTCTGTTGTATTCTGTAAGTATCTTTTATTCTGTTGTATTCTCTTGTGTTCTTTATTCTGTTGTACTTTTTATTCTGTTGTATTCTCTTTTGTTATTGTATTCTGTTGTATTCCTGTTGTATTCTCTTTGTGTTCTAAGTTTTATTCCTGTTGTATTATCTTTTGTTCTAATTTTCTGTTGTATTCTATTGTATTCTCTTTTTATTCTGTTGTATTCTTGTTGTATTCTCTTTTTATTCTGTTGTATTCTGTTGTATTTCTCTTTTATTCTGTTGTATTCTGTTGTATTCTTTTATTCTGTTGTATTCTGTTGTATTTCCTTTTATTCTGTTGTATTCTCTTTTTATTCCTGTTGTATTCTGTTGCATTGTCTTTATTCTGTTGTATTCTGTTGTATCTCTTTTATTCGTTGTATTCTGTTGTATTATCTTTTATTCTTTATTTAATACTTTATTCTTGTTGTATTCTGTTGTAATATCTTTCTTTTATTCTGTTGTATTCTTTTTGTATTCTCTTTTATTCTGTTGTATTCGTTGTGCTTATCTTTTTTATTCTGTTGTATTCTCTTGTTTTATTTCTGTTGTATTCTGTTGTATTCTCTTTTATTCTGTTGTATTCTGTTGTATTCTCTTTTCTATTGTATTCTGTTGTATTCTCTTCTGTTGTATTCTATTTGTATTCTCTTTATTCTATTTGTATTCTGTTGTATTCTGTATTCTCTTTTATTCCTGTTGTATTCTCTTTTATTCTATTGTATTCTGTTGTATTCTCTTTTATTCTGTTGTATTCTCTTGTATTCTCATTTATTCTGTTTGTATTCTGTTGTATTCTCTTTTATTCTGTTGTATTCTGTTGTATTATCTTTTATTCTGTTGTATTCTGTATTCTATTGTATTCTCTTTTATTCTGTTGTATTCTGTTGTAGTCTCTTTTATTCTGTTGTATTCTCTTTTTATTCTGTTGTATTCTGTTGTATTATCTTTATTCTGTTGTATTCTATTTGTATTCTCTTTTATTCTGTTGTATTCTCTTTTTATTCTGTTGTATTCTGTTGTATTCTCTTTTATTCTGTTGTATTTTGTATTATCTTTTTATTCTGTTGTCTTCTTTATTCTGTTGTATTCTGTTGTATTCTCTTTTATTCTGTTGTATTCTGTTGTATTCTCCTTATTCTGTTGTATTCTATTTGTATTCTCTTTTATTCTGTTGTATTCTCTTTTATTCTGCTGTATTCTCTTTTATTCTGTTGTATTCTGTTGTATTATCTTTTATTCTGTTGTATTCTGTTGTATTCTGTTGTATTCTCTTTTATTCTGTTGTATTCTGTTGTATTATCTTTTATTCTGTTGTATTCTGTTTTATTCTCTTTTATTCTGTTGTATTCTGTTGTATTCTGTTGTATTCTCTTTTATTCTGTTGTATTCTGTTGTATTCTCTTTTATTCTGTTGTATTCTCTTTTATTCTGTTGTATTCTCTTTTTAGCTTCTGTTGTATTCTCTTTATTCTGTTGTATTCTATTGTATTCTCTTTATTCTGTTGTATTCTGTTGTATTCTCTTTTTATTCTGTTGTATTCTGTTGTATTCTCTTTATTCTGCTGTTTTCTGTTGTATTCTCTTTTATTCTGTTGTATTCTGTTGTATTCTCTTTATTCTATTTGTATTCTGTTGTATTCTCTTTATTCTATTTGTATTCTGTTGTATTCTCTTTTATTCTGTTGTATTCTGTTGTATTATCTTTTATTCTGTTGTATTCTCTTTTTATTCTGTTGTATTCTGTTGTATAACTGATTTTTATGTTTTGGAATTTCACGCAAGTTTTCCAGGCCGATATTACCCTTAATATTGACCCAGGTGTAGCGTTATGCAGAGGCCAGAAATGAACTCCCGTCTCGTTTTACCAATTTAAGAAGAGTCACCGTTTTCATGAAAATAACCTCAAATAACATAAATATAGCTGATTTTCATGTTTTGGAGGAATTTCATGAGCTTTTGGGCCAATATCTTCCTTAATATTGAGTGTAGCGTTATGCTGAGGCCAGAACTGGATTCCTCGTCTCGTTTTACTAAAAAAGTCACCGTTTGCATGAAAATAACATAAATATAGGTTATTTTCATGTTTTGGGGTGAATTTCACGCGAGCTTTCGGGCCGATATCTCCTTAATATTGAGTGTAGCGTTATGATTATGCCAGAAATGGATTCTCGTCTTATTTTACCCAAGAAGAGTCGCCGTTTGCATGAAAATAGCTTCAAATAACATAAATATAATTGATTTTCATGTTTTTGATAATTTCACGCTAGTTTTCCGTGCCGATATCTCCCTTAATATTTAGTGTATCGTTATGCCGAGGCCAGAAATGGATTCTCGTCTCGTTTCCTTCGTTTAGTCGCCTTTTGCAGGACATGGCCGCTTTTTATTTTATTTTTTATTTTTTTATTTTCTAGGGACCCAAAGTATAACACTTTCACCTCAAGCATGAGAGTCCAGTGCGGGACTGCGATCTCTGAGCCCACTGCTTTTATCACCCAAATAACCGCCTTCACATATGCTTATTGTTTAAAGGGTTAATTATTAGGGCTTCTTGGCATCAGGTATGGGTCAGAAGCCGGTAAATGCGCGGCTCTGAGTACGATAATCTTGCATCGGTGCGCGGTAAAAATCCTAAATACACAGCTGATCGTCCACGCAGTTCCTCCTTCACGACGTGTTTTTGAGAGGTGTTTGCAGTGTTTTTGGCGGTAAGACAGTGTATTTTACGTTCATGGTACAGAGGAAGGTCAAACTACCACCAGTGTCATTGAATACCCTGAAAATGCTTACAACGCCTACGGAAGCCTTGTCAAATACGTGTTTTAGGTGACGAGTTTTGACCCCGCGCCGTATCAGCTGTTCTTAAGAGGTCACAAAGGAGATGAATCGTGTTCCCGTGGTGACTTTAACGTTCATGGTACAGAGGAAGGGTCAGCTACCACCAGGGTCATTATCTACCTCTGAAATGTCCCCACAACGCCTACGAAAGCCTTGTCAAATATGTGACTCATTGACCTCAAGCATCAACCGCCCCCAAAATCATGTTACCGTTGATGAGGTTTCAGGCCCTGCTGCTGCTCTGCTTCTAAAAAGGTGAAAAAAAGAGATTAATCGCTTTCCCGTGAGTGTTTTCTCCCTTCATAGTACAGAGTTACGTCATGTGACGGACGAGTGTGTGACGTAGCAGCAGTGTTTAAATGTGTTACGTGATCCCAGAGAGTGTTACACGTTGTGACATTAGTAGTATTCTGTTACCTGGATACATGATAGGGCTGTTACTGCTGTGTTACGTCACTGTGTTAAGGTGACGGGCTGTGACGTGGGCTCTCAGGTGTTATGCAGTGTTAACAGTGCCACCGACAGTTCCAAGTTCAGCAGGTGTTACGTGATGCAAGACAGATTAGTTGCAGTGTTACAGTGTCTTGTTAACCTACCTGGTGTGACCCCCTCCTGTGATGTGGGCTCAGCCAGGCAAGGTGTTTAATATGCAGTGCCACAGACAGTGTTATGTTACCAGGCAGTGTTCACAGTGGCATAGATTTGTGTGGTACCAGAATCAGTGTGATGCCAGCCATTCGTGCCAGGGACAGCAAATGTATAGAATAACACCCATGTGACCTAGGACCCTGTACAGAGGCTTCGGGAATATTCGCACCGCTGTGATGTAGTACTCTTGTTAATTAAAAGTTAATCTCACGTCAAGGCTGACCTGACCAGGGCTACAGCAGGTCACACTGGCTGTCTACCAAAACAACCCTCGCTTATCATCACCACAAGCTCTTTAGTGGTGTGCGTTTAGGGCAGGGTGTGGTGGTAATAAACATTTCTAGCACATCCAGCCTAGTTTTGACAAGCCAACAGACGTGTTTATGTCACAGGTGTTCTTTTCCGTGCAGGCTCTTCCTTTCTTCACCCCGGAGCTCGCAGTCTCTCTCTCCTGCTCTCTCTCTCTCTCTCTCTCTCTCTCTCTCTCTCTCTCTCTCCCCAAATATCAATGCTTTTTAGTTAATAGCTTACTACTACTACTACGTCTCATCGCACATTGACTTAGGTGAGGGGTGGAAGGCACCTGGCACCTGTAACATCAGTGGAGCTGCTCAAAAGCTGGACGTGAGGCTGTGATCCGCGGGTTGCATGTGGTCTTGACTGTCTGGTACCATTCCTCCTGACTGCTGGTCGTCCCTATCTGGAAAGGAAAGGGGACTGCCAGGACTGCAACAAGTACCGGTAGTACACTGCTCAGTGTGCCAGGCAATGCCCACCTATTGCTGATGTAAATTCGCAGCCAGCTGCTGAAGGTGCAGAGACCTGAACAGTCTGGCCTGGCAAGTCAACACCTGAGCACCGTATCCTGGCGTACTTACTTGTTACTTGTTACTTGTGTTTCTTATTTATCTGGTCCCACTTCCGCCGAAGCGCTCTGCAGGACCCACATATTTAATTCATTAAATTTTCAATATTGATCACAACTTCTATGCCATGTTAATTGTCAATGTTTCCGTGTCATAGCAGTCAGAGAACAGAAATGTTTTAGTCCTTTTCTTAAATTTGAGATATCTTTTGTTCTTCTAATGTCAGGAGGGAGCTTATTGTACAGTCTTGGGGTGGCAGAACTGAAAGCGCGCAATCCAACATTTGAAGAGTACCATGAAGTGTGATTCCAGAAGTGGCTCGGCAAGTGTTAATGCCTTCACCTGGCTGTATTTCGTGTAATAATTCTCTCAAATACGGCCAGTGATCAAAGCAATTGTGTCAAAACACATAACTTAAATACTATCCTTGCTTTTATTGGCAAATCAGTGGAGCTCTATCAGAACAGGAGTTATTCTCTCTCGTGGTGGAATTCCTTTGATTAGTCTCGCTGCTCTGTTTAAGATCATCTGTAATTTCCTTAATTGGAGCTTTGGCAGGTTATAGTAGATCGAGTTGCAATAATCCACTCTTGATATAATATTGTTAATCACCAATTTCTTGATCCAGGTATTTCTTGATAAAAGCAATATTTCTAAGGTGATATCCAGCTATCCTTACGACATTATTTATCTGACATTTCAGTGTCAAATTGGAATCCAGCAACACTCCCAAGTCACGAACACTTTCAACAATATGAATTTCATTACCACCTATAATCATGTTCCCGTCACCAAAATAACGTAGAGTGTCCTTCTTCCCCACAAACATGAATTCAGTCTTATCATCGTTTAATTTCAATTGCTTATAATGCATCCAATCCTTCCTTGACTGAATTAATAACACTATTGATCTTAGCACTTGTATTTTCAATATCACTGATGGAAAAGTAGAACTGGGTGTCATCAGCAAATAACTGCTCATCGGGTGTCTCTGTGAGAGACAATCCTGAGTGGAGGAAGCCAAGGGGACATCCACGGACTTAGTGGCTGGAGCAAGTTATAGTAGATCCTGCAGGGAGGTACTCAGGATGGCCTGCAGGGAGAAATGCCTGAGGGACCCCTGGGCTTATGTCGTAGGGTGGGCGAGGCGACGCGCCCCCCTGCGTATGCCCCCATTGATTGATTGATTGTGGTGGTGGTGTATGTGTGTGTGTGTGTGTGTGTGTATTTACCTAGTTGTAGTTTTACAGGCCCGGGCTTACGCTGGTGTGGTCCCGTCTCCATATCTGCATTTATCCAACTTTTCCTTGAAGCTTTGCACACTGCCAATACTACATCCTCACCGTTCCAAAGCTCTATATCTCTTTGCAGGAAGCTATATTTCTTTATGTCTCTCAGGCATCTTCCCTCCCTCAATTTTTCATCCTCTGTGCAGGGATATGAACCTTTATCTGACTAATGAGACTTTCTTTCAGGGCTGTGAGGAGGAGGAGAGAGGCTGTGGTGAGGTGGAGACTTGACAACACTACCATCGCCATCAGGCCAGGCTAAGGTAATGTCTGCTTGATCTTGTTAGGCTCAAAGGGAAGGGAAGGGAAAGAAAAGGAAAGGAATGAGAAGGAAGGGAAAGGAAAGGAAAGGAAGGGAAGGGAAGGGAAAGGAAAGGAAGGGAAGGGAAAGGAAAGGAAAGGAAAATGAAGTTACAAAAAGAAGGAAAAAATAATATATGAAAATGTGAGCCTTCCTCTGTACCGTGAACCTAAAAACACATATATGACAAGGCTTTCCTAGGAGTTTTAGGCATTTCCAGGGGCAGTTTTATGACCCTGGTGGTAGTGTGCCCCTTCCTCTGTACCATGACCCAACGAAAACATATATTTGACAGTTCTTTCATAGGAGTTTGTCATTTCTTGGGGTAGTTTAATGACCCTGGTGTTAGTGTGACCTTTCCTCTGTACCATGACCCTAAGAAAACATATTTGACATGGCTTTCCTAGGAGTTGTGGGCATTTCCAGGGGTAGTTTTATGACCCTGATGGTAGTGTGACCCTTCCTCTGTACCGTGAACCTAAAAACAGATATTTGACAAGGCTTTCATAGGAGTGGGCATTTCTGGGATAGTTGAATGACCCTGGTGGTAGTCTGACCCTTCCTCTGTACCATGACCCTAAGAAAACATATATTTGACAAGGCTTTCATAGGAGTTGTGGGCATTTTCAGGGGTAGTTTAATGACCCTGGTGGTAGTGTGACCCTTCCCCTGTACCATAATGCTACAGAAGCACTCATTAGAACCAAATTGATCTCTTTTTTTAGCCTTTGCAAGTAGTTAATGTTAGAGTCGGAAACATCTGACAATCCCATCTTCTTACAGGCCAAGCAGTGCAGAGGAGAAGGAGGAGGAGGAGAAGAAGAAGAGGAGGATGTGAGTTCTATACATAAAGGCAGATCAATATATAGAAGCTTATGGAGTAGAGGAAATATGTCATTCTATGTATTAAAGAGGATAAGAGGGAGGAGAAGGTTAACTTGTAAATATAGGCAGAAGTTTATGTGCCAAGGAAAATATTTAAATGATTTGTATTATGCATGTATTGAAATGTTATGAACTTGGATGTTTGTATGTATAAGGCTATGGGATTTACTTACAAGGTCTGTGGTGTTTTTTTTTACTTATAAGGTTGTACTTAGGATTTTACTTATAAGTTCTGTGGCTGTGGGTAACTCCTACAAACCCTTTCTACTATGGCTATTAATTAACCAAAAACTCATTCTTTCAGCTTGTGTACTGGCTCAGAAAGTAGTGAAAGGGTGCATGTTATCGATGAAGGCTATATCAATAAGTATGGAAGTGCGTTATGGCTATTAACAACAATCTCTTTCTTTCAGCATGTGTACGGGGTTAGATAGTGACTTGGCATGTATTGAAATGTCATGCACTGAGAGTATTTACGTAAAGGGCCGGGGTTATTTCTTATAAGGTACTACGCATGATTTTACATATACAGCCTTTAGTGTTTCTTTAGGTTAAGGTATTTCCTATCCCAGTACGTAAAAGAAACCTGGGTATGGATTTATGTGTGAGTTACTGAGTTGCATGTATACTAAAATGTGTATTTGGGATTTTCGTCTTCTGTGTTTTATATATGTATATCCTAAGAATGGTGTTTTGTTGGGAAAGAATGTTATGCACTGGGGTTATTTATATACAAAGTATGTGATTATTTCTTCATAAGGTATTTCCTATCCCAGTACGTATAAGGAACTTGGTATGGATTTAAATGTGCGTGTTACTGAGTTGCATGTGTATGTGCATTCAATGTATTGGGGTATATATTGTGTATTGGGCGTATTTATTTCAAGGTTAAAGTACTGAATGGAGGGGAATTTATGTAGGGGAAAGGTCTGTAGTGGGGGTGTCGTAACTAACAACCTCTCCTGCAACAACTCCTACTGGTGCTTGTGTATAGATTTAATTATGTATTGGAGATATGTATTTGAAGGTTAAGATACTGGATGGAAGGGTATTTATGTTGGGGTAATATGATAATGTCTGTAGGGATTTGTCTTCACTTAACAACCCCTTCTGCAATAGCTACTACTACTACTACTGGTGCTGTCCATAACTTACAACACTTCCGTACTAGGAGTATTAACAAAACCTTTTAATTTCAGCTACCAAGGACAACCTCTGCTGCTCCGGGTATCAACTCCTGCACTCCTGGGACTGGCATAACATCTGCATGCCCTTGTAACAACTCACTCTGCTTCTGCTATTCATAACACCCCGTTCTGCGTCTGCTGTCGTAACAGGGCATGGCTTCTGTATACTAACTCCTGCTCGCATAACCCACATGGATTTACACTTCTCTGCTTCTGGCTTTCGTACCTATCAACACATTCTGCGCCTTCCTTCGTAACTAATCCCACGGCTTCTCTGCATGACAACTCCAGCTGCTTATGGCAAAATTTCGCATAACAGCTACTCCTGCTTACGTATGACAATTCTCTCTGGCTTCCATAACAGCACGTATGGCTTTTGCATGTGAACGCATTTCATTTCTGCTGCACACTAACCCACACTGCTGGTATGAGTATCCTAACGACCTAACCCATTCTGTAAGCTGCCGCCCAGTGCTTCAGGTGACCCCTAACAAGCCTGTCGGATCGGCGTCTAGCGAGGGAGGTTCCGTCAGGTTCCGTTCCCTGCTAGAGCTGTCTCCCTTCACCTTAAAAAAAATAGTTTGACATAATTTGAGAGCAGCAGTACAGGCCAGGTATCAGAGAGGGGTTCAGGCCTATATGGGGACACCTCTGTTAGGCTTGTACCTCAATAAATAACTAGAAAAAAGTTGGAAAGTGTTAAACAATGACCATACGTAACCTAGTCATGTGTGAATCCTGACTATGGAGGGAGATTATCCTCAAACACGTACGGTTATATATATACATGTCTTTTACCCACCCATGCGTGCAGTACGGGTGGTGAACTCTGACCTCTATGAAATAAATATACGTAACAGGAAAAAATAAATTGGTTTAAAATATATTTCCCTCATCCATATTCGGCAGCAGATATGTACAGGTTGAAAAAACGGGTTGATATCTGATGTTTGACCCCACAGTTGACCGTTTGTCCCTGCGTCTGGGATCGCTACGTCAACATCTTCGGCCGACGTCTCGACCTTAGGGTTGAGCGTCCATCCCTGCGTCTTTGTGTACCTGCGTTAAAATCTTCACCACCATATGACGTTGAGTCTGGCGGGCGTTGTTTTGGAATCTCGAGACGGCAATTTCCCACGGCTGTTAAGGGTATGGGTCAGGCTGTCATGGGTGGCTGTTACGTTAGCCTTGTCACGGTGTCAAGGCTCGTAAAACCACCCTTGGAAATACTAGCAACACAGCGTATATGGAAAGCCTTCAAATGATGTAGTGACTCGTGGAAATATTTGCAACCTAACATATTTCACCCAGTGGTGGTGGTAGGGGTCATGTTTCTTAACGGTCCCTCTAAGCAAGAAAAAATCATCACTCACACAAACCATTTCATACTATATATCAAAGCATTTGTGATCACATTATGCATCATCTATTTTTGGGGGTTATATCATGGCACAAATTTCAGTTGTATGTCTGTTTATTGAGGGGACTGTTTGGGTCTTGTATTTTCTGTTGTATATTTCCAAGGCTAAAAAGGTCAGTAATTGGGTTCTCAATGATGTTTTTTTTAGGTTGATGGTACAGAGGAAGGGTCATAAAAGCACCCCTGTCTGTAACTCCCCTGAAAGCCTTGTCAAATGTTTTTTTTTTTTTTTTTTTTTTTTTTTTTTTTACGTGATGGCCTATTGCTCGGTAAGCTTCTTCCCAGTGGATCCTGATGGTCGGCCCAAGGCTTCTTCCAGTGGGGCCTGATGGTCAGCCCAGCCGTTCTGGTGCAGGCAAGTGTTTATAGTGGTGCCATCTTGCATTGGCTCATGCTGCCCTCCCGGAGCTCATCTTTAATCCTAGAATCTAGAGTCCGGGTTGGTAGGTGGTCTTCTGGACAGCATGTGGGTAGTTTTAACCCGGTAGCAGCGGGGATCATGTTTCTTAATGGTCCCTCTAAGCGAGAAAAATGGGAAAAAATCATCACTCACGCAAACCATTTCATAATAATATATATCAGCATTTGTGACAAGTTTATGTATCATCTATTTTGGGGGGTTCAAATCATGGCACAAATTTGGCCCATCGCTGCTACACGGTAAAGCCACAAATTTGGCCCGTCCCTGCTACCGGGTTAAGCCACTCGGCGGCCTTTGGTGAGTGAAATTTACCCTTCATAGCCTGTGGATAGCTGCAACCACATAGATTTCTGATCCCAGTATGTATATTTTGGGGGGCGGAATATTTTAAAGTGAGTGAGATCTTCATTGAGCAAGGGTTGATGTAGGAGAATCAATTATTTCCCCATACAGTATTTAAAGAGACTGACTATTTGGAAAGGCTTCGTACACTCAGAATTTGCCATGTAAGTTCATAGGAGAATTAATTACCTCCTCAAACAACATATAAGAAGGGATTTGACTATTTAAAAAGGCCTCAAACATAGAATTTGCCATGTCTCTACAGTTGAAGGTCCAGCACTGCTTTTAGTCAAAGTTCTCAAGCTTAAAAAATAACACGCTTGATGTAAAGGAATGAATTATCTCCCCCAAACTATTTAAAGAGAGATTTTGAGTGCTTGAAGAGGCCTCAGACTCGTAGAATTTGCCACGTCCTTACAGTTGAAGGTCCATCGCTGCTTTTAGTCAAAGTTCTTAAGCTTAAAAATAACAGAGGATTGATGTAGAAGAATGATTTACCTGCCCAAACAGTATGTACCCAGCCCCCTCAAGTACCCAGTGCATTCCCACCCCCAGTCTCGGCTCCAAATTACCTTTATTCTGGGGGTCAAAGACATTATATATAAGTGTTTTCCCTTCCTGTGTCAGCCCTAAGACCCTCAGGCCCCCAGTAATTGGTCACCTAACCTATCCAAGCAGGTGTCTTAGCATAATACTGGCGGTAACATTTTAATTAACCTTTCCAATGAGCAAAAACAATTAATATGGAACTGAATCAAATATCCCCAGCAATTAAGTCTCCACTTTGTTATGTAACATTAGTAAGGGTTCCAGTATATGTTAGATAATTACTAGCATTGTCAAGAACAGTTTTAATAGCCTTGTCAAGGGTTGGCCGAGAAAACAATATTATAACAAGCACTGAACTAATTCTTGAGTAATTGGACTGAGAAAGCCTTGATGGTGCTCTATTTTTGCTATATTATAAAAAGTCTATTAGCGATGCCTTGGAAAGCTACCATAAGCAAGGGTTGGCCAAGATTATTGATGTCCAAGCTATTAATTATATGTATTTTCTCTTACCTGAAGCCCCCTAGCTCAAGCCCCCAGACCCTCGATCAGCCTCTTCCAGACCCCCCCCCCCCCCAGTAGCTACCTTATTTTCTGGGGGATCAAAACCATTAATTATGTGTTAGTTTTGATAATTACCGGACATTAAGTGTCTTACCATGGTCAGTGTCGGGATTTGTGAAGCCTTAATTATCATGAGCATAGTTTTATATCAAGCACTAACTCTTGGGTAAGACTTTGAGAAGGTCTTAATGTACTCAATCTTTGGCATATAAAAACAAGTCTAGCAATGCCTTAGGAAGATACCATGAGCAAGGGGTGAGTTAGGAAACTGATATACCTATCCCTCAATACTGCATAAACAATGGATCGAGGTCTTGTTCAGTATATATATATCAGGCACAATTGTCCATCTTTTGAGTTAGTTTATCAAAGACATATCACAATCTTCTACCATGAGCAAGGGATGAGTTAGCAGCTTGATATATATTCCTTAATACTGCAAAAATAATGGAAAGAGGGCTTGTTCAATATATATTATCACTCGGATAGGTTACAATTGTCCATCTTTTGAGTTAGTTTATCAAAGACATTACTGTATCTTGTACCATGAGCAAGGTCCTTAGGGTGACTTATAGGAGATAGTTATACATTCCTATGTGTTTCATAGAGGAAAGGAAGAGATCTAGAATGATATATATTCTAAGGGTTCTTCATCTCTTATAGTTTATTAGTTCAGCAGTGAAAATCAGTTTTATGCTGAGTGCTGAGTATCAACACGTACCTCAAGTCAGCATGCATTTGTGTTATAAGGTCAATAAACTCATGGCCCATAATCAGTCAGCATTTATGAGTCGGCATTTAAAGTCAGCATCTCTCTCTCTCTCTCTCTCTCTCTCTCTCTCTCTCTCTCTCTCTCTCTCTCTCTCTCTCTCTTCCCAGCACGGCTTAATATGATATCAGCCCTTATTGATGTTGCCGTTAAGTACAACATTAACCATCATGCATGCAGGGGACGAGAAAGCTGAAAAAAAAAAAAAATGACGAGGCGGAAGAATTATATATGGCGAGCGATCGAGTCTATTGGCGGGGGTGTTGCCATTCTGAGAGAAAAAAACTTGTTATTTTCTCGTAAGTTTATATATTAGAGAATTTCATCCATCCCTGTGTCTCGGTATGCTAGGTCAGGTCAAGTCATGCAATAAACATGTTCTGTACGAGTGTGATGACTCCGGAAACGATATATCAGTAGTGTACGCGCTGAGGTGACCGATCAGCTGATTGGGTAAGCGGAGATTTAAACATTACGTCATAGCTACCGGAGCTGTGTGGATTTAAATTTACATAGATTTACATAGAAAATCAGACCACACAGACCCCATGGTCCAGACATAGGTAGTCTGTCCTTAAACCTAAGTGATTCTACGTTAATCCGATGGCTCCAGAACGTTGCATTTCTATATAGTTAATATTGAGTTGAGGGAAATACACGGCCGAGCTTGTTTTTCAAGGAGTCAGTCGTGTAACACTGGACCACTGAAGGAAGGCAGGAAGCTTATTTAGGGTGACCAGACGTTCCCGTTTTCAGTGACCTGTCCCCGGTTTTCACTGTGACTCAAAGATAAAAAAGAACACGAAAATGTTGAGCAAACTCTACGTATATATAGTTGTGGACCTCGGCGCAGTGTATATAGCTAAGGAACTCCCTTCTCCTTTATTTTTTTACTTGCAACAATAAACTATCAATCAATCAACCAAATAGGGTGAGAGACTTTTGAATGCTGCTCCATGAATGGTACTAAGCCCGGCAGTGTCCCCGTTTTGGTTTTTCAGTGACAAAAACGCTACATTTGGAAGTTTTTAAGCCTCAGGTCCACCGAAAATGTCCCGGATTTTGTCTCAGAAAGGTCACCTTAATTAAGCTTAGTCCATCCTCGCACTACAACGTTGATGAAGAAAAATTGGTCCAGTCTACTACTACTACTACTACTACTACTAAAGAGAAAGAGAGAGAGAGAGAGAAAGAGAGAGAGAGAAAAGGAGAAAATTATTAATATTTTGACCTTCCCCGCTCTGTCTCGCTTTTCATATCCTTCTGCACACTTTTGTACACTTTTCCACACTTACCCACGTCACCCTGCACACTTAAACACGTTATTATGCCCCGAGTTCAAGTGTTCTGAAGACTTTACTGATGCAAACTTTCCCTTCGGGTATCGTTTTCTTCTTTCGTTAATACTTAATAGCATACCCTGATCTTATTCGTCTCCCCTTATCTGTTATTTTGAGCGTGTTTTTACCAGTGAACTTGCTCTATTTATCCGTCGTCAAGTTCTAAGGTTGTCGTGTATTAAAGTTCCAACACTATGATGACGTCACGGCCTCCATCTTCCCTGCCGTCTGGGAAGGCTACCGAGACAGCGCTGTATTTTCATTGTTTTTTAGGTTATTATAAAGTGCCCGGAAGCGCCATGCTGTGGGAAGGTAGGTGGATGCTTTGCCCTTATTTTGGTGTGCAGGGACAGGAAATCAGGGCGTGGAAATAGGGGAAAATTGGAAAATCCGTTTCATGTGATGGTGATGGCGGCGGTGATGACGGTGGTGGTGGTGGTGATGGTGGTGACGGTGGTGGTGGTGATGGCGGCGGTGATGGTGGTGACAGGTGTTGGTGGTGATGATGACGGCGGTGGTGATGGTGGTGGTGGTGATGGCGGCGATGATGGTGGTGGTGACGGCGGTGGTGATGATGGTGGTGGTGACAGGTGACAGATGTTGGTGGTGATGGCAGTGATGATGATGGTGGTGGTGGTGACGGCGGTGGTGATGGTGGTGGTGACGGCGGCGGTGATGGCGGTGGTGACGGCGGTGGTGATGGTGGTGGTGACAGATGTTGGTGGTGATGGCAGTGGTGATGATGGTGGTGGTGATGATGGTGGTGGTGATGACGGCGGTGATGGTGATGACGGCAGTGGTGACAGGTGTTGGTGGTGATGATGACGGCGGTGGTGATGGTGGTGGTGGTGATGGCGGTGGTATTGACAGGTGTTAGTGGTGATAATGGCAGGGGTGACAGTGATGCTGACCGTTGTGGTGGTGTTGGTGGTGGTGGTGGTGGTGTATAATGGGTTGAGTTGACAGCCCCTGACCTGTCAAGCCACCAAACTGTCACTTAACTGTCATTCTCTTCCTGTCAAAATGTCGGGCACCTGTCAAATGTCAGGTGTTAGGTCAGGTCACGTTGGTCAGGTCACAGTCCACCTGGGTTTCTGTGGTGTGGAATGACGCTTGTAAACTCCACCTTCATTGACTAGCAATAGTGATAGGTTAGATTATTTCTATTTCTATACTATTTCTAATTCTATTTCTATTCTATTGTATTTTATTTCTATTGTTAGTATTTTTGTTACCATTAGGGTATTATTGAAGAAAGGGTAGCCTAAGAATTTTGACATTAATTTTGTCCTAAACTATTTGGGTGTTATTCCGGAAATCAGATTTGGTTAGGTTAGATTAATTGTTTGCATATTAGGTTAAATTGGGTTAGGTTGCCTTGCTAAAGATGTGGCAGGCTTTGTATTTCTCTGTTGGTGGTTGTCGCTGAGAGTTCGTGGGTGTATTTCTTGAGTTTTACCTGTAATTAGAAGGGAGCTTCGTGGTGCAGTGGTTAGCACACTTGGCTCACAATCGAGAGAGCTCGGGTTCAATTCCCAGGCGGAGTGGGAAAATTTGGGCGGCTTTTCCGATAACCTACACCCCTGTCCACCCAGCAGTGTACCAGGTATTAATTGGGGGTTGTGTCCCGTCTCCTGGGGCCTGTTCCCTTCTCCTATAATTCCTTCCCCTTCTGTCTCTCTCCGGCATATGACCACAGATGTTGCGTTGCCCACTAAACAAAACTTTCCAACTTTTTCCTGTAATTAAGTGATGGGGCTGAAAACAAAAATAAAAATGAACTAATGTAACCTGACCCAACCTGACCTGGCCACCCCTTGCTGTCATAATGGTGCTGGGTTATCCCACTACTCAGTTTTTCTGCCCTCAGCGCTCTGGTGTTATTTTCAGTCCTTTCAGCCGATGTACCCTGTCCACAGCTGGTAGCCTGAGGGTGACTTATCGGGGAACTTGTCACAGTAATTTCCGCACCCCAGCATGACACAGAAGGATGGCATTTGGGCAAAAAATCTGTCTTTGGGTATTAACGGTGAGGCTCATTGGTCCTCCAGAGCTTGCCGTAAAGAGAGTAACCCCATTGCTAAGTGTGAACAGTTACTCTCATGCACGCCACATACAATTTTAAGTTTGATCACAGTTCCTCCATGTCCTCTTTTTTTGTTTTGTTTTTTACAGGAGAGGAAACAGTTCAAGGGCAACAAAAAGGAAACAATAATGAAAGAAAAAGCCTGCTACTCACTGCTCCCACAAAAGAGTCAAGAGGCTGAAAGATAGGTCAATTTCAAGAGGAGAGGTCCTGATACCCTCCTCTTGATTGCTATACCACAGTGTTCTACAAATTTTTCAAATGTCTTTCTGGGTGTGTGTTGTGCCGGGCTGTGTGAAGCTTAGTGTTTCCCTTGTTACAGGTGGACAGCAAACATTGTGGAAGCAGTCCTCTGAGTCATGGGGAGGACAACACCACAACAGACTGGTAAGTGCTTCTGTTCACACTAGTAACCCTTTTGGTGCACTACATGTTTTCAGTGCATATTAACACTGTCAAGGAAACTGTCTGCCAGGATCTTATTTATTAGTGAATTATGATAATTTAAATCTAATAATAATCACTCAAGTTTTGGGTCACTTGACAAGTATATAATATTGTTATGCCAACCCCCTACCACACACCATCCACGGGCAGGCAGGCGGCGTGATCCCCACAACAACCACACGGGCACCAGTCACTCACAGCGGCCGACACAGAACACCGAGGGGAAGGAGGAACGAGGCAGGGCATAAAGGATACACGTTCAACACTAATTTCTAGTTTAATGACAGGTTCCTCACACAGTACAGCAACTTTCAAGGGCACAGAACAGTTAGTTAATCAGGCACAGTACAGGGGCACGGCAGACACGCACACCGGATGCGCACAGCTTGCGAGCGGGAGACACAGATGAACCCAGCCGACGCCTCTCTCGCCGAGGGTGCCGCTGGGGAGATGCGGGCGGCGGCAGGCAGGCGGTGGCACCCAGAACGGCATCGTTGGTCCCAAGTCCTTGCTTAGGGTCATCACTGACGTCTGCCGCTTCGCTCGCACCGCCCATGTTCTCGTTCGCCCCTTGGTCGGCCTCCGACACGTCCTCGTCGCTTCTGCTGGGGCTTACGTCCTCTCCTTCCCCGCCGTGGCCCCAGGAGTAGCGGCCTGGACCGTGGTAACGCCACAGCTGGTCCACGTGGACAACAGACGGGCGCTTTTGTCCCCGTCAAATCCGGTAGGTAACATCAGAGAGGGCTGCCACCACCGTGTACGGCCCCTCCCAGGGGCTCTGTAGCTTCAGCGAGAGCCCTCGTTGACGGCGGGGGTTATGCAGCCACACTCTGTCACCCACGGAGTATCTCACGTCCCTCTTGCGCCGGTCGTATGTCTCCTTCATGGCCTGGCCTGCCACCTTGAGCTTGCCCTGCACGCGTCGGTGCACCTCAGCCAGGCTTTCCTGCAGTGCCGCTGCGAAGCCAGAGGTGACGGTGGGCAAGCTCACGTCGGGGGGCCGCCCCGTGGCCAAATCCACCGGTAGCCTAAGCTCCCGGCCGAACATTGAACACAGAAAAATACATGCAATACACATAAATCAGTCTGTCCTCCACCACGTCCTCCACAGTCTCTTCTCGCGCCCCCATGGGGCTCCGCCTGTCAGCCATGCCATTGACCAGCCGCCAGTCCTCAGTGGGCTCTTCCACGCCATCCGCTCCACATGACGCTCGGGACAGTCGACACCAGCTCCTGGCCTCCACCCTCGGGGCAAGGTGCCCTCGCTCAGCCGTGACTACCTCCCCACACAGCCATGCACGAAAACCTCCTGGAAGCAAAGGGCACCACTCCGGTCACCCTCTCCAGCTCCCGTCCGAGGCCACCACAAGCCTTACTGGCCTGCGTCAGGTAGTCGAGCCCCAGCAAGCACGGCTCGTCTCAATCGGCGACGTCCATCGGCCGGTGCTCCACAGCACTGCCTACGCCGATACGAGCCTCCACTGGCCCCTCCAGCAGCACACACTACCCCGGGTCAGGCCGCACCGAGCACTCCTCAGCCCCCGGTGTCCACTGTCACGCGTCGTGGCTACAACCGCTAAGCCTCCCACTGGCAACACGCTGGTCAGGCGGCGGCAGCTTACTCAAGGTGGGGCCCAAGGGCGGGAGACGGCTGGAAGTCGACTCCCTTCCCCAGCCCGTCCGCGCTTCCTGCCTGCGCCGCGCCCCTGGGCTTGGGGCAGGCGCTTGAACGGTGGCCAGACTTGCCACAGTCCTTGCAGCAAGGCTGAAAGGCGTCAGAACTCAGTCAGCCAAGGGAACGCGTCCTTCACTCCCTCGGACAACGACTGCGCATGTTCCCCTTCTTGCCACAGCCCCAACACGAGCCGAGAAAACCGTCCGGGCTCGCCTTCCTCGACTTCCTCTCCAAGCCCAGACACTTGTTGTCTTCACCACCCCTCAGTGCCTCTCGCTCACAACAGCCAACTCAGCACTCCCCTCTGCCTCTCTTGTCCCAACAAGTAGAGTTGCACCATGCTGAGCTAACATTGCATCATGCTACAATTTTATCACATTACACATACAAGCATACACATTCGTAACACACACTATTTTTTTTCTGGAATCATCATTATTTATAAAGAAGACATTTCCATTTACTGTTGATGAGGTTTCAGGCCCATCAACAATATATGATGTTAGCCAAAAAAAAAAAATAATAATAATAATAATAATGATTTATTAATAATTTTTTTTTTTTACAACAAAGGAGACAGCTCAAGGGATGCAGTTGTTGATAATGTGGTAATGAATGAGTGGTTACTTTCCTGAAGGTTACTGGTGTGTGTGTGTGTGTGTGTGTGTGTGTGTGTGTGTGTGTGTGTCATCTCAATAACCTTGACATTTTCATAGTCACATTGTCATGTTTTGGCTCGCTCTAAAATATCAAGATCTTTTCATATATAGCATCACAAATATCCGAAATCTACCAGAACAAAATAGTTTCGTCCTCACAGATTTCAGTGTGTAGCAAAACAGGGCCTTTTTTCTTTCAGTCTGAGAAACTAATGACCTACAATAACAACCCATCTTTACAAAACACACCAAATCCTACCACAAAGAACTGTTAGGCAATCTCCAAAGGTCTGTCCCCTGAATCAATGAAGCAGACCAAGGGGCCTTTTTATCAGAGCCAGCGAGGGAAGAAATCTTTGCGGTTATTGCCCTAACTGAAACTTTAGTGCATGGTCTTTCAATGTCACTGTGTGTTTTCAGGATGATGCAAGTGAAGGCCACGAGAGAGAAGGGGGAGAGAGGACCAGGGAATGATCCAATGTCTTGCTGCCCCACTCACTGAGACAAGGTGTGTGTGTGTTTTATTTTAATGTGTGGGTGTGTTTCAGAGTGACTACATCCTGTTATTATTACAGTATCTTGCTTTATAGTCAGACAGCTAATCTGTTAGTATTGGCACTCACTCACCACATGACTGCCGGGCCTGTTCCACTGACCCACCACTCAGTTAGTATTGGCACTCACTCACCACATGACTGCCGGGCCTGTTCCACTGACCCACCACTCAGTTAGTATTGGCACTCATTCACCACATGACTGCCAGGCCTGTTCCACTGACCCACCACTCAGTTAGTATTGGCACTCACTCACCACATGACTGCCAGGCCTGTTCCGCTCACCCACCACTCTGTTAGTATTGGCACTCACTCACCACATGACTGCCAGGCCTGTTCCACTCATCCACCACTCTGTTAGTATTGGCACTCACTCACCACATGACTGCCAGGCCTGTTCCACTCACCCACCAGTCTGTTAGTATTGGCACTCACTCACCACATGACTGCCAGGCCTGTTCCACTCACCCACCAGTCTGTTAGTATTGGCACTCACTCACCACATGACTGCCAGGCCTGTTCCACTCATCCACCACTCTGTTAGTAAACCAATTCTTGCCTGCCTGTGTCCTTGTTGAATCTGAATATATCCAGTTTAAACCCATTACTACATGTCCTGCCTATTTCTCTAACCATCACAATATTATTAATATCCCCCTTACTAAAGTTCTTCATGCTGTTATAAGATACACAACACTTCATTACAGCCGCTGGACCCACCCATCGCCAAGTGTTCCAGGAGGCAAGAAGAAGCATGGGAGTGACTCTACACCAGGGAACTTTGACAGACCTCCTCCCCCTGCCTTCAAGTCTGGCCAAGTAAGTGTGTGTGTGTGTGTGTGTGTGTGTGTGTGTGTGTGTTTTTCTAAAGGAGTGACTAAAGACTCT
This sequence comes from Eriocheir sinensis, assembly GCF_024679095.1. Taxonomy (NCBI): domain Eukaryota; kingdom Metazoa; phylum Arthropoda; class Malacostraca; order Decapoda; family Varunidae; genus Eriocheir; species Eriocheir sinensis. The sequence goes on from NC_066555.1 coordinate 102,859, forward strand.
CTATTCTTCAACAACACTCAGCTGTCACCTTCTTCAACACTAAACATCCTTGGTCTATCCTTAGCTCAAAATCTCAACTGGAAACTTCACACCTCCTCTCTTACTAAATCAGCTTCCTCGAGGTTGGGCGTTCTGTATCGTCTCCGCCAGTTCTTCTCCCCCCGCACAGATGCTTTCCATTTATAAGGGCCTTGTCTGCCCTCGTATGGATTATGCATCTCACGTGTTGGGGGGCTCCACTCACACAGCTCTCTAGGACAGAGTGGAAGACTTTTCCTCTCATCAGCTCTCCTCCTCTTACTGATAGTCTTCTACCTCTTAAATTCTGCCACCATGTTGCTTCACTTTCCATCTTCTATCGATATTTTCACACTGACTGCTCTTCTGAACTTGCTAACTGCATGCCTCCCCCCCTCCCGCGGCCCCGCTGCACAAGACTTTCTACTCATGCTCATCCCTATACTGTCCAAACCCCTTATGCAAGAGTTAACCAGCATCTTCACTCTTTCATCCCTATACTGTCCAAACCCCTTATGCAAGAGTTAACCAGCATCTTCACTCTTTCATCCCTATACTGTCTAAACCCCTTATGCAAGAGTTAACCAGAATATAAACTATTTCATCCCTATAATGTCCAATCCCTTATGCAAGAGTTAACCAGCATCTTCACTCTTTCATCCCTATACTGTCCAAACCCCTTATGCAAGAGTTAACCAGCATCTTCACTCTTTCATCCCTATACTGTCCAAACCCCTTATGCAAGAGTTAACCAGCATCTTCACTCTTTCAGCCCTATACTGTCCAAACCCCTTATGCAAGTTAACTAGCATCTTCACTCTTTCATCCCTTTACTGTCCAAACCCCTTATGCAAGAGTTAACCAGCATCTTCACTCTTTCACCCCTATACTGTCCAAACCCCTTATGCAAGAGTTAACCAGCATCTTCACTCTCTCAGCCCTTTACTGTCCAAACCCCTTATGCAAGAGTTAACCAGCATCTTCACACTCTCATCCCTATACTGTCCAAACCCCTTATGCAAGAGTTAACCATCATCTTCACTCTTTCATCCCTATACTGTCCAAACCCCTTATGCAAGAGTTAACAAGCATCTTCACTCTTTCATCCCTATACTGTCCAAACCCCTTATGCAAGAGTTAACCAGCATCTTCACTCTTTCAGCCCTTTACTGTCCAAACCCCTTATGCAAGAGTTAACCAGCATCTTCACTCTTTCATCCCTATACTGTCCAAACCCCTTATGCAAGAGTTAACCAGCATCTTCACTCTCTCAGCCCTTTACTGTCCAAACCCCTTATGCAAGAGTTAACCAGCATCTTCACACTCTCATCCCTATACTGTCCAAATCCCTTATGCAAGAGTTAACCAGCATCTTCACTCTTTCAGCCCTTTTCTGTCCAAACCCCTTATGCAAGAGTTAACCAGCATCTTCACTCTTTCATCCCTATTCTGTCCAAACCCCTTATGCAAGAGTTAACCAGCATCTTCACTCTTTCATCCCTATACTGTCCAAACCCCTTATGCAAGAGTTAACCAGCATCTTCACTCTTTCATCCCTTTACTGTCCAAACCCCTTATGCAAGAGTTAACCAGCATCTTCACTCTTTCATCCCTATACTGTCCAAACCCCTTATGCAAGAGTTAACCAGCATCTTCACTCTTTCAGCCCTATACTGTCCAAACCCCTTATGCAAGAGTTAACCAGCATCTTCACTCTTTCATCCCTATACTGTCCAAACCCCTTATGCAAGAGTTAACCAGCATCTTCACTCTTTCATCCCTATACTGTCCAAACCCCTTATGCAAGAGTTAACCAGCATCTTCACTCTTTCATCCCTCACGCTGGTAAACTCTGGAACAATCTTCCTTCATCTGTATTTCCTCCTGCCTACGACTTGAACTCTTTCAAGAGGAGGGTATCAGGACACCTCTCCCGATTTTTTTTTTTTTTTTTTTTTTTTTTTTTTTTTTTCAGGACAGCGAGTAGCAGGCTTTTTTTTCACATGTGTTTCCTCTTTTTGTGCCCTTGAAGTGACTCCTCTGCTTTATAAAAACAAAAGAAGTAATAAGTACCAACACTAACAAATAGTCATAGCACGGTTTAGCAGCTTGATTCCTTATATTATTTTCCTCACAAACCGAAAAGTTCAAACCAAAATGAATGTACTGCTCAAAACACCGAGATCGCACACTACAGCACAAGCGTAAGTGTTCAGGAGGGTGCCACCTCTGTGAGTGTACAATGCAGCCCATTCACATTGTTTATTGCTCTGAGCGCTCTGGTCTTGCAGCACAGAGGGCTTCGTGGTGCAGTGGTTAGCACACTCGCCGCACAACCGAGAGAGCCCGGGTTCGATTCCTGGGTGGAGCGTAAAAATTTGGGCGGCTTTTCCGATACCGTATGCCCCTGTCCACCCAGCAGTGTACCAGGTATTAATCGGGGGTTGTGTCCCATCTCCTGGGGTCTGTTCCATTCTCCTATAATTCCTTCCCCTTCTGTCTCTCTCCGGCATATGACCACAGATGTTGCGCCGACTAAACCAAACTTTCCAACTGTTCCCTTCTCCTATAATTCCTTCCCCTTCTGTCTCTGTCCGGCATGACCACAGATGTTGCGCCCACTAAACCAAACTTTCCAACTGGGCTTTACGCTGGCGTCCCTGACTGGTACAAACGGGTGTTGCTCCTACACACCACTCGTACACTAAGGCATTTTCAGGGAATTTTGATGCTTGTAAATCCAAATGTAATGGCCCGAAATGTACCACAATTGTAATGGTATTTTTCCCCATGTAAATAGAGTTAACCTGGGGTGTTTGTGCAACCAGTTATATATGTATGTGGGTTTCTCATGAGAGAGAGAGAGAGAGAGAGAGAGAGAGAGAGAGAGAGAGAGAGAAAGGAAAGAAGTACACAAGAGAAGGAGGAAAACATGAAAATTAGGAGAGGAGAGAGAGAAAGAAGTTTGAGAGAGAGGGGAGAGAGAGAGAGCGAGAGGGAAGAGATGGGTGTTGAAACAAAGAGGCCTGTTGTGCTCCCATATCTCCCCTACAATCTGTAGTGTCAACAAAATTCAGAGGTGTCAGGGGTCAAAACAGGGTATCGTTGCCAAAAGTGGTCAATCTGCCTTCTTTTAATTATTGCGGAGAACGGTAAATATTTATAATGGAAATAAAATACCAGAGACCTTATATTGATATTGGAGGCCTACCAAGGAAATCTCAGGTCTCAAGCAGGCCTAACCTGCGGTCAGTTTGTCACTCCGTGACGTCACACCAAGGCATTTTGGGGCCGAGACTAACGCCCCTGCCTCGGTGGTAGGTTGTGGGAGCGAGCTCATTCTCACGAGCGACATCGCCCCTTTCAGGTGAGGAAAGAACTGTTCACGGTCTTCAACTCACTTTGGCTATAATACTATAACTGAGACTGGATTCTCACGAGCGACATCGCCCCTTTCAGGTGTGCCAAAGGCAAGCCTGACAGATGGGAAACTGGGCGTCGTCCAGACCAAGGCCAACATGCAGCAGTAAACACTTTTGAAGCTGCGTTGTGGGGGATTGCCTGTGGCAGGGTGTGTGAAGAGAGGAAGGAAAGAAGAAGGCCAAAAGGGTGGTATGTGTGTCGTTCTCAGGGGTAACAATGGATAAGCGCAAACACTCACTAGTTTAGTTAGGACTTAATTAAGGTGTGGAATGGTGGAGTCTGTGTTTCCCCGTGTGGGCGGAAACAATTATGTTGGTGCTACTTATTGCCATGTGTGCATGCTAGGTTAAGGTGTTAATGTCAACCTGTGTTCATGGTATTTACAAGTGTAATTAGTGATGTAAGCTAACCTCTAATAAGTGGACCCTGTCCTATGACCCTTAGTTCACCATCAGAATCCCTAAACAATAATTACCTCAAGTAACTTTCTTAAAGTCGTGTTACCGATATTACTTGGGCAGGTGATGATCCTGTGTGCGATAATGGTGCCTTATAAGACTGGGTGAATAAACTACTAATTTTACTCTGTGGTTTAAATGATCAATAATTAATTCTACTTCGAGGTATAATGAACCTACATAATTAATGGTGGCAGCGGTGGGATGATTTACTTTGATGGTGTGAACAACAGGCTCGGGACGGGCTTCACTTGTTGAGAATTAGTGTCAGGAGAAGTGAAATTAAATTGTCAACATGCCTGGAGACAAGGTAAAACTTGAGTCCTCAGGGGCAACAGGAGGACCCCAAGAGCCAGAAGTGAGGATGGTAGAGTTTGAGAACAAGTTGAAAGAGCTGGGGGATATTGTTATTGCACAGGGGGAAATTCTCACCCAACTAGGTAATGAGACCCTTGTCAAGACAGAAGTAGGAACCTCACCTCCACCCAAAACCATTTCTACTAAGCCCAGGGACATACCCATCCTGCAGTTACATGAACTGGATGATTTAGAGGCTGCAGGGAAACTCAGTCTCTTCTTTGACCTTGTTGAACAATGTACCACCGAGGATGGGGATAGAATGAAGGTGGCTAAAACAAGAGTTAGTTCAGATCTTGCCATGCTCATTCATAATCAACAGGGGAAAAGTAATTGCCAGTCTTGGGAGGATCTGAAACAGTTCCTAAAAACCCAGTTTGCTGCTGAGGTGACTCTTGATAGGGCCTGGCAGCATTTTGAGAGCCATCACTATGACTGGGCTCTCAACCCACAAGGATTTATGAATACTCTAATGTACAAATATGCTGTTATTGAAAGTAAGTTCCCCAGTGACCCCCTCCCTAACAAAGAAAAGGCCATAAAAAGGAAATTGTGGAGTGGATTGCCAGCAGAGGCAAAGGGAAGGGTAGAAGGCTTTTTGGATGAGAGTTACCCCCTCAATAAGTTTGTTGACCGAGTGGAGCACGAGAGACAGCTCATAATTGCAAAGCATGTCCCTACAATAGGTAGAGTTGAGAAGGAGCAACCTGCCTCAGAAGCCACTACCCCGAAATCTGAGTCAAAGAGTGAGCTCCAGGAGCTTAAAAACCAACTTGATTCGCTCTCAAAGAAGCTTGAACGCCTCACCCCGGGAAGACAGCGGTATTGCTCCTACTGCCGCAGTAATTCCCACGACCAGCGTGAATGTACACGCAGCCCACCACCAGGACATTGTTTTGATTGTCTACGAAAGTACTGTAGACGCGGGCACCCAAATTGTCCAGGGAAGAAGCCCCAATCTAACTCACACTGACTAGGATCCATAAGAAATACTTCCCCAATAATATCCATCGCAGTAAATGGGAGAATCGTGCAGGCTTTAGTTGACACAGGCAGTGGCCACACGCTGGTAAAGAAATCAGTAGTAGAGAGACAAGGTGGGGAGATCAGTACCAGGAAAGAAACACCAAACCTCGCTGGAGTGACTGGCACCCCTCTACGTATTGTGGGAATGGCCTGGCTTGAGATAGCGGTTGGAGAAGAAAAAATTTATAAACAGTGGTTCCCAGTAGTGCCAGACAGCTACTTAGATTCAGGTGTTTTGTTGGGCTGGGACGTTTTAGGACAGGCTAACCGCCTTATGCTGTGGGGAAATGCCACCTATCCTGTGTCCAGAGTAACAAAGAAACCAGGCAAGGTGGAAAGAGTACAGAGCCTTGTTTCAAGGGAAAATCAAAGGGTTAAAACACCTAACCAGCTCAGAGTGAGGGAAAGGCTTGTCATTCCTCCTTATCAGTCCCACTTGTACCCATTAGAGGTGAAGGCTGCAAAAGGGAAGACCATCATGGTTTACCCTCATCATGGTATTAGTAATCTGAATTACCCTTACATTAGCACAGTTGATGAGGAGAATAAGATGATATGCCTTATAGAGAACAAGGGTAGAAGTAACAGGGTACTCCAAGTTGGGACACTTTTGGGGACATATGAACAAGTAACCCCAGACAGCAGTAACGTGAAATCCACCACAGTCATCCACAACGATTTACTCCCACATTCAGATCAGCCGCGTAGGAGTGGGGACAGGCGTGACAAACTTAGGGCTTTGTTAGAAAAGCAAGATTGGAATCATTTATCAAAAGAGCAACAGCAACTTCTGGCAGAGGTGATCCAGGAACATCACCTAACATTCATATTGGACAAAAATGAGTTGGGATGCATTCAATCTCCCCCAGTTAACATTGGTATTAGTGATCCAACGCCTGTTAGGAAACCAGCCCACCGTTACCCGGAAAAGGCAAAAGAGATAATAGCAGATCTCCTGCAAGATATGGAAGCTAGGGACATTATAGAACCCTCAACAGCAGCTTGGCTAAGCCCTATTGTCCTTGTTACCAAGCCAGACGGCAGTAAACGCATGCGTCTTGATTATAGAGAAGTGAACAGCCACCTCACCACTGACATTTATCCTCTCCCCAGACTGGAAGAGTTGGTGGAAACTGCATCAGGAAACAAGTACTATGCCACATTAGACCTGAAAGATGCTTACTTCCAGGTGATGCTGGACGAGGAGAGCAGAGACGTTACCACCTTCAGTGACGTCTCTGGTACAGGTTCAAAAGGTTGCCTTTTGGCTTAAATTGCAGTCCAGCTATATTTTCCCGTCAGATGGCCACAATATTGTCTCCCCTTATTAAACAAGGCTGGATAAGGAACTATTTGGATGATGTTATTCTATGGGCTCCTGATTTTGACACTAGTTAAGAGGCTGGACACCCTTTTCAAGTGTTTCACCCAGAGTGGAGTCAAACTGAATCTTAGTAAATGTGCCTTTGGTCAGAGGCAAGTGAAATTCTTAGGTCACATTGTGTCTGAAGAGGGATGTCGGCCTGATCCGTCAAATGTAGAGGCAATAAGAGACATGAAAGCCCCAACCAAGGTGAAAGAAGTCCGCCGTTTCCTTGGAATGTGTGGCTTCTATAGGAAACATATTCCCAGATTTGCCAAAATTGCAACTCCTCTCACCAACCTTACTAAAAATAATGTAGCATTTGTGTGGACAGAGAAGTGTCAGGAAGCTTTTGAAAAATTGAAACAGTGCCTTACACAAGCACCAATCCTAGTAAGAGCGGACATCTCTCAGCCATTCGTTGTAACAACTGATGCCAGTAAAACACATGTGGGTGGTGTACTAAATCAAGTGCAGCCTGACGGGACAAACAAGGCCATAGCGTACTTCTCAAAGAAGTGAAGCCAACAGAGGTTAGGTATTCAGCTACAGATAAGGAGGCACTAGCAGTGGTCCTAACATGTAGGAACCTCCATCATTACCTATGGGGAGCAAAGTTTACCATCTTTACAGACCACCAGCCCCTCACTAGTATATTTAAGAAAAAGACTAAGTCCCCCCGAATGAACCGTTGGATCCTGGAGATGAGGGAATATAACTATATAGTGCACTATGTTCAGGGCAAGGATAATCATGTTGCCGATAGCCTTTCACGGCCAGTAAGGATGATACAGAGGCCTCAAGAACCAATATGGTTGGGTAAGAGCAAGGAGGAAATGAGGGCACTGCAGTTAGAGGAAGATAAATGGAAGGAAATGACTGAGTACCTTGAGGGTGGTAGAATTCCACGCAAAAGGCTTCCTCGTTGCACCCTGAACCAGTTCTCTTTGTGGGATAATATCTTATACTATACAGTGACCAGGAAGGATGGCAGTGAACAATTTTGTCTTGTTGTCCCTGAGTCCTTAAAGCAGAGTGCACTCCATCATGCACATGTCCAGTCAGGTCACTTAGGTCAAAAGAAAACCCTCACCCCTGTAGAGTCTCTATTTTTCTGGTGTAATATGAAGACTGATGTATGTAATTATGTTAAAACCTGTTCCACTTGTCAACAACTGAAACATTCTGCAGGCTTACAGCAGCAGTGGCAAGAAATGCCAGCAGTAGATAAGCCTCTTGAAAGAGTCAGTATGGATGTAGTTGATATGGTAGCAGGTACACAAGGCTTTAGGTATGTATTGACTGTATTAGATCACTACAGTAGGTACACTAAATTGTTTCCCCTGAAGACTAAGGCCACAGAGGGAGTATGTGAAGCTTTCTCGAGTTATATTGCAGACTTTGGAGCTCCTAAGGCTGTCCTGGTGGATAATGGTGGCGAGTTCAGTTCGGCCTCCTTGGTTGGGTTGGGAAATGGTTGGGCCCTTACAGAGTGGTTGAAGTGATCAGGGATGGTTCTGCTTATGTACTGGAGAATGTTTTTGATGGACGAATACTGCAAAGGGCTGCAGAGAAGGTGAAACCTTATTGTGGTAGTGAGGAGTGGATCACCGCTCCCAGAGAGGTAATAATCCCTGAAGAAACTGAACCTGAACCTTTACCGCCCCGAGTGCGTCGACCACCAAGGCGATATGTGGAGGAATGTTGTGTCCATAGTTCATAAGCTTGTATCTGTATTAGCTCAGGATTTTTACAATGGTACTACAATGTATGTTTTTTTTAGGATTTTGGGTTGTACAAGGTGTTAGCCGGATATGTTGAGGGGGAGGGGTTGTTAACTGAGGGACACCTAGGCAGGATGGGTTAAGCTCCACCTCTCTCTTACCCTTCTGCTGGTATTACACATTCCAGCTTGGTGTGGCTGGTGTCTATTCTTGGGGGATGATTTGTAATTGGTTGGGAAGGGATGCAGTATAATGTGGATATTTAGCAGAGGGGGAACACCTCACTTGAGCTCAGGTTTTAAGTTGTGCCGGCGTGGATGCTAGTAGGCACGTATGACAGATCCCCGTGTGCAGGACCTGGCAGTATCTCTTCATGAGGCGTCAAGCAGGCTCTCGGTTATATACCTATGGGTGCATTTCCTGCTGCGGAAACGGATGAGTTGTGTGATTAGGAAGTACAGGGGGGTCGTCTAATATGCGAGAATATGGGCGGTTCAAAGCCTCGCATATTAGGAACCTTAAAAAGCATGTAAATAATGGTATATGGGCGGTCAGCCACATTTTCCCAAACTCTTTAACCTAGTATATCTTTTTCGTATCATATAACTAAGTGGAGATACACATCACCAATGTACACATAATCCAAGAGGCTAAGGAGCTATGAAAGAAACATAAAGTGAATTGTTTTACCTTTATTGAATACATCTGGATTTTGGAGGTGGTTGATGTGAGGCAGACCTTCTTTTTCCTTGCGAGATACATAGTGAGCCAAATATCTTTCCATTTGAACAATCACATTGTTTGAGGACTGACTCCGACCGTCCAGTTTTGCTCCACCATACGTTTTCACTGTTTGCAAGATTTGGTCTTTCTGTTTCCAAATGTTTCTCACAGTAGATTCACCCATACCTAACTCCCGTCCAATTGAAGAATTGCCTTTTCCTTTCTTTTTCATGTCTATCACTTTTAACTTAGTTTCCAATGTAATAAACTGCTTTTTCGAGTTCTTTGGAGGCGCCATAATAACAACAACAGCAACAACAATAGCCCACAGGCTAGCTTGCACACAGCACAGACACAGCTTGTGAGAGCAATGGCTGCTTTAGACGTACTGATGAAGAGAACACGTGGAGCCGTCTCACAGAGTAGAGTTGCCAGATTGCGCCATTGTTTATTTCCCTTCCTTCGGGAAGTGAGTAACAGCAAGTTCATTATTTGGTAGGAAATGGATGTTAGCGAAGTCGGGAACATGAAATGAATGAAAAAAAAACTTTTCTCTTACTACCGAGTCAAGTCACCGCTCCCACGTGCTCCACCCCCCAAGGGGGGGAGGGAGGGAGGAAGGAGGTCGCATATGAGGTGGTTCGCATATCCCAAGTTCGCATATCATGCGACCCCCCTGTATGTCTGGGGGTTGAACGATTCTGTTTCTTTTCTGGATTTTTTTGGGGCGGATGTTGCGTGCTAAACAGGACCCCTTGGTGCCGTTTCCTGTCGCTGAGAGAGGCGAGTTTGTCCCTGTTGCGGACGCTCATCCAACCTGTTACCCAAGAGGGATACTGGGACTGGCAGCTCAAGTCGAGGAGGGGAGTAGTAAGGTCCGTAAGGGACGCTTTTAGCTGAATCTAGGCACAGAAACTGTTCTCACGCAGTGGGCGGAGGCAGTATTTGGAGTACACCCTGTAGGAGCAGATGTTGTTAATGACTCCTGTTTGTGGAAGTTTCCACGTCTTTTGTGTTTACCTGCCTACCCTAGATGATATGAATATTGAATACTATGTCGTATTGCAGTTGTTGCTAGCCTTGTACTCCCATGGTAGGTGTGTCACCAATCTCCTGTACTTAGTATTATTCCTTATGGCTATGTTCTAGATTTACTTATGGGAAAAAATACCAAATCGAAGGGGAAGGTCGTGTAATGGCCTGAAATGTACCACAATTGTAATGGTATTTTTCCCCATGTAAATAGAGTTAACCTGGGGTGTTTGCGCAACCAGTTATATATGTATGTGGGTTTCTCATGAGAGAGAGAGAGAGAGAAAGGAAAGAAGGAAGTACACAAGAGAAGGAGGAAAAACATAAAAAGTATGAGAGGAGAGAGAGAGAAAGAAGTTTGAGAGAGAGGGGAGAGAGAGAGAGAGAGCGAGAGGGAAGAGATGGGTGTTGAAACAAAGAGGCCTGTTGTGCTCCCATATCTCCCCTACAATCTGTAGTGTCAACAAAATTCAGAGGTGTCAGGGGTCAAAACAGGGTATCGTTGCCAAAAGTGGTCAATCTGCCTTCTTTTAATTATTGCGGGAGAACGGTAAATATTTATAATGGAAATAAAATACCAGAGACCTTATATTGATATTGGAGGCCTACCAAGGAAATCTCAGGTCTCAAGCAGGCCTAACCTGCGGTCAGTTTGTCACTCCGTGACGTCACACCAAGGCATTTTTGGTCGCCATCTTTTCTCTGAAGAGTTCGGCTTGGCTTGAGAGTATGCGTCAATGTACACTCCACTACAACCAGTCCAACGAGAAAGCGGGGAACATGTATGGCGATGAGAAGGAGCCCAGCGGTGGCGTCAAGTTCTTCCTCGAGAAAACAGTGATGACAGGCAGAAATTCAACAAAAACCAGCACTGCGTCATGCCTCTCAATCCACCTGGTGGGGCACAGGGGAACAAGCTCTTCGCGCTTGGCCGAGGTAAGCTTGACAACCTCTGTGAAGCGGAGACAGTGCATATTTGAAGAATGAACGAAGTTGCACACCTCGGTCAGTGTTTGAAGAGCGATCTTCACTTCCTTGACATCACACGGCTTCGTCAGTACTAGATTCTGCCGGTGGTCAGAGCAGTGGATCGGCTTGGCCAGGGTGTACTTCTTCATGAGTACTGCGGCACACCCTTTGAATTTTCCCATCATGGCACTTGCTCCATCGAAACCAAGTCCCCTGCACTTGGCCATGTCCAATCCGAGGTCTTCAACGGTGTGCAAAAGGAGCCAGGCTAAACCTTTACCGGTGAGGCCTGGCGTGCACAAAGGCAAGGAAGTCTTCCCTTATTTCCTGATGATAGTGGCCTGCACTAAAATTCACTTTCTGCTTGCATGTGAGGAATGAGGTCACCCCGTATCCACCCCTGGGTTACGGGTATGTGGTACGTAACGTTGGGACCTGTTCGGGTAAGCCACGAGTGCGGATCTTTGCTTTCTACCCCCAGAGTAGTCCACTGTAAGTCAGATTATACTGCTCACTGTACCAGGAATTACCTTCTGAATAAAGCCTTGAACGTAATGACGCCGCACTCTGCTCGTTTGAAAAGCTGTTATGAATGTTTGGGACAGGTTACTATGGTGGCTAGGTCATTACATACTCAAATCAGGACTAGGTTTTGGGAGACAGGTCAGGTCATTTTGTTGTAGACTTGTGATACTGGGCTGGACTGCACTGGGTACACCATCGCACGCTGAAGTTGTTGCGCACAATTTATAATGATATTTTTTTGGAGTGACGGGCTTTTTTTCATTATTGGTTCTTTTTTTTCTTGAACTGTTTACTGTAAAAAAAAAAGTATTTTAATGTTTACACAGTTATTTGACACCCAACTTGATTTGCAGACACTACCAAACGAAGAAGAGGAGGAGGAGGAGGAAGAAGAAGACGAGGAACACAGGAGGAACCCATTGGTGAGTGTTAATTTATTTTTTTCTAAAATGGTTAACGAGCAATCAAGGAATTTTTATAATAAGGAGGGAAAGTATGATGTTTTTTGTAGTTTTGTTAAGTTGTCGATGGGGAGAAGGCCCCCATTAGATAGCTTACACTATAGCTGGTCTGTTTCGTTAGGGGGGTCCATGGGCGCAAAGGGGGGATTATATACATCCATTTAGACTTTATGGATCATTTTTAGTGGAGGTAATTCTCTCTCTCTCTCTCTCTCTCTCTCTCTCTCTCTCTCTCTCTCTCTCTCTCTCTCTCTCTCTCTCTCTCCATTATCTATCTTGGTTGCTTCCATTAAAATCTTTCTTATATTTTCTCCCTCTCAGCAACAGTTTTCTCCCTCTCTGTTCCGTCCTTCTTGGCTCGGGGGCCTCTTAAACAAGGCGTCACAGTGCAGGGAGGCGTTAACATGAGCCCAATCAGAGTGGGATGGACGCAGGAGAGGTTTGAATTTAATCTGGGTTTTGATGACACAATATTAACTATATCCTGGGATTGGTATTATAAAACACTTTTGCTTCTCATGTCAACTATGTTCTGTATTTCTGAAGGTCAAAGAGGGGGGCAATCGGGTTCTAATGAGTGTTTCTTTAGGTTCAGGGTACAGAGGAAGGGTCAAACTACCACCTGGTCATAAAACTATACTCCTGAAAATGTCAAAGACTCCTAGGAAAGCCTTGCCAAATATGTGTTTCTTCATGTTCAGGGTACAGAGGAAGGGTCAAACTACCACCTGGTCATAAAACTATACTCCTGGAAATGTCAAAGACTCCTAGGAAAGCCTTGCCAAATATGTGTTTCTTTAGGTTCAGGGTACAGAGGAAGGGTCAAACTACCACCTGGTCATAAAACTATACTCCTGGAAATGTCAAAGACTCCTAGGAAAGCCTTGCCAAATATGTGTTTCTTTAGGTTCAGGGTACAGAGGAAGGGTCAAACTACCACCTGGTCATAAAACTATACTCCTGGAAATGTCAGACTCCTAGGGCCGGTCTTACAGTCCTTTCGGGAGCGGCAAAACGAAAACGCGCACCAGGTTTGTTGGCTGGCGTACGAGAGCCAGGCGCCCGTCTTACACTCAAAGATTTACGCTCCCCAACGAGACCCGCACCGAACCTAAATCGTCGGCAGTGTTGGTATAACTGGTCGGGCGAGGTTGGCGAGCGTGAGCGTGAAAACGTAAACAAAGTCACGTGATTTATCGGCGCGTACCATGAACTGTGCAGCGATCACTGTCGTTTTTCTCGAGATAAATCATGTTTTCAGCATTACCTCGTCTCCAGGTAGAGTTGTGGGCATTCCTCAAAGCTGCGTGCGGCCTCTGTGTTTGTCCGCCTTACTTGTCCTTGAGTCTGTGGTGGGTAATAATAATAATAATGACAGGGCCAGTGTGATATTCCTGCTACCCACAGTTTATCTTCCCAAAGTTTTCCTAGATACCCATTAGTTGGTCAGCCCAAAAGGGTCCATGAACAGCTGGGTGAGCTGCGTGTCGACTAATCAAGCTGAGATTCATACACGGACACAGGGATTTGCTGCTGAACCTGCTAACCAATGTACCAGTGTTTCTTTAATCTTCTCCTGGGCATTTTTGACATGCAGCCCTCCCAGCTGATCATTCTCCTTTTCAGTGTGATAAAAAAAGGGGGAGTAGAGGATAAAACACCCCAAGGACGAATATTTACAGTCTTTGGTAAATAGTTTAGCTCTGCCACTTCAAAATATCATGTACTCTTCCAAACTGTGGGCAAAGGGCAAAAATAAATGCTATTTAACCATAATATGAAGGTGTACATTATAAGTAACTAACCTAAGCAGACGTAACATAACCAAACCAAAACCAAAAGTGTTATAATTAGTTTTACCATGTAGATATCATTGCAAAATAAAATTTCTACGGTGTAGATACTTTCCCTTGTAGATAACAAGCCAAAGTACGGTGTAGATATTTTTGTTCTTGTAGATAACAAGCCAAAGTAGCACCACCTAACCACTGCAGCCACTGCCCAGACTGTCCAGTGCACTGACAGTGCTGGCAGGGTTATGTTAGGTTTGTTTAGATTAGTTAGCCTTCTTTAGTACTTCTATTGAACTACCTACTTGTTTGTTTATTTTCTTCAAATTATAATGGTATTGAGTATTATTAATCTGAAAACAAAAAGGAACAAAGCAGGGGGAATTGTTTCTTCACTCAAAGAAATGGATATTTGGGAAAACCTGGGGAAAGTAACCTGCTAACTCTCCTGTCACACTAGCCATGTCCCGGGATAATTAGTTCTTACCAACAAGCAGCTCTAGGGCCAGCAAGATGGAGATGAGCAATGAGGCCACATGCAGCTATAGCATATGCCCCCAACTCTACCTTTATTTATTTAGCATGGGGTAAAGGTAAAGAATGTATCGTTGTTTCACATTAATATTTTATTGATAAAATAGTTTTATTTAGCCTTAGTACGTGCAATGAAAAAGGATTACACAGTCTAATAATTTATTTTTCCATGTTGAAAATACAGGTAAACTTCTTACCAGGTAAAGATTTTCTTACAGCAAAAGGTCTTTTATGATATTTGTATCTTGACTGCTCTTTGATGCTGTAAATGGACACAGTCACCACAGGACAGCCCCAGGGAGCAGAAATATTGGATGATTCTGTCACTATTCTCCCTCCATTTCATCTGGCCTGTACGGTTCTCTTTTCTTCTCTTCTGTAGCTCACATTCCATTGCTTTGGACTGTTAAGCCTTAGTAAATGAACTTATCTACCTTTGCCAACTTAATGAAACCTTACTGTACCATCTCCATAGGGCTCACTCACGTGTACTCAGGCTTGCTCCTCCTAGTTCATTTTCAGTTTCTTTCCTGCCTTCACTACACATCACAATGTCACCCATAAATATCATGGTCCACGGAGACTGCTGCCTCAACCAAACAGACATAACCTAACCAAACCTAACCACTGCAGCCGCCGCCCTGACTGTCCAGTGCACTGACAGTTCTGGTTCGGTTATGTTAGGTTTTCTTAGATTAGTTAGTTTTCTTTATTACTTCTATTGAATTACTTATTTGTATATTTTCTTCAAATTATAATGGTTTTGAGTACTATTAATCCAAAAATACTAAGAAATAAAGCAGGGGGAATTGTTTCTTCACTCAAAGAAATGGATATTTGGGATAACCTGGTGAAAATAAACTGGTAACTCTCCTGTCACACTAGCCATGTCCCGGGATAATTAGTTCTTGCCAACAAGCAGCTCTAGGGCCAGCAAGATGGAGATGAGCAATGAGGCCACATGCCGCTAAAGCATATGCCCCCAACTTTACCTTTATTAATTAATTTAGCATGGGGTAAAGAATTTATCATTACATATTAATATTTTATTGATAATATAGCTTTATTTAGCCTTAGTACGTGTGATGAAAAAAAGGATTACACAGTTTAAAAATTTATTTTTCCATGTTGAAAATACAGGTAAATTTATTACCAAATAAAGATGTTCATACAGCAAAAGGTCTTTTATGATATCTGTAACTTGACTGCTCTTTGATGCTATAAATGGACACAGTCACCACAGGACAGCCCCAGGGCTTTGTCCTGGAGCAGAAATATCGGATGATCGTGTCACCATTCTCCCTCTATTCCATCTGGCCTGTACGGTACTCTTTTCTTCCTTTCTGTAGCACACGTTCCATTGCTTTGTTCTGTTAAGCCCTAGTATTTGAACTTATCAACCTTTGCCAACTCCACTCACTGAAACCTCACAGTATCATTTCCGTAGGGCTCACTCACATGTACTCAGTCTTGCTCCTGCTGATTTTCATCCCTCTTATACAGTGCATACCTCCACCTCTCTAGTTCATTTTCAGTTTCTTCCCTGCCTTCATTAAATATCACAATGTCATCCACAAATATCATGCATGGTCCACGGAGACTGCTGCCTGACCTCATCCGTCAGCCTGTACATCACTACTGAGAATGAGCGGACTGATCCTAGGTGTAGTCTAACCTTGACCCTGACACTCTTTGTAACTCCTGCCATACCAGCAACATCATAAACTTTTTCGGACACATGGTGTGCTTCCTCGGATAGAGAAATTATATGTAGAAAGTGTACCAGGTATATTAGTTGACATCTCCAATAGCCCTGCAACCTGATGACGACAATTTATATGCAGTCAGCTATGGTGAAGAGGAGATTGCTTGTGACCAGGTATTTCACTGTGACAAGCATCTTAAGATTCAGAAGAATTCCACATCCTGTGGGAGAGACATATATGTACATAAAGTATTATTAAAAAAAAATGCTGTCATGTTGAAATTAGGATGAAAATAAATAAATGTTGGGTGTGCAGAAAAGAAGAGAACTGAGAAAGAAACAAGCTGGAAAATTTAAACAAGTACACAATAACAGTGACTGAGGAACAGAGTGATGAATGGAAGAACAAATTGTAATGCTAATGCAGCTATAGCATTTGCCCCCAACTTTATTTTTTTTAAACTGAAAGATAGGAAGGGGGCCGAGCCGAACCTATCCTGCACAATCCTACATAACCTACCTGAAGATTTTGGCCTGACCTGAGTGGTATATTTCAGAGACTGCCTTCAATTTTTTGGGTAACCTATGATGCTTTATCGTATGGAAATAACTGTCGCACCAGAATACAACGACGAGAACAATGGAGCAAAATACTTACAGAATAACAACACAGCTATTTCAAGAAAATATAAAAAAATCTCCTTAACTGCCATTCCCATAAATTATTCAGAAATTAATATTGTAGTCAGTATTTTAAATAAATGAGAAAAATCATCTTATTGCTGTGGAAACTTGCTGTGAAGTAGCTGTCAGGGCAAATGACACTATCTTAGAGCTGCAGCTCAACATTAGGATAATAACCTATCACTGCTCAGGATAATAACCTATTGCTGCTAAAATAAACTAGGGCGACTTAATAGATTGAGAATTATATATGATTCCACGGAACTAAGCAAACCTAATAATTAGTACCCTAATGCCGTCTGAATCTATCAAGCTAAAATAGTTACCTTTCACTGTAAGACAGTAGCCTATCACTTCTTATCTAGTTATTCATAACACAAACAGTCGTACTGATTACTACATAAAAATATATTCAAAATAAACTGGTGACCACCCGTGATGGGTGTATTTCTATAGTTTTTGTTTTTTCTCCCCCTCTGCCTGGGACCAACTACTATGAATAGTTCCATTATACCTTGAATGGTTTTTGGGTGGCTGTCTTATATATTCTTAATATTTCATAATAGAATTCATGTTGATTGAGTGCCACCAAATCCACAGGTATGCAATAGTTTTTTAACCCTATCAGCACACTCGTATGAGCCATGAAGACAACTACATACAACATTTTCAAAAAGAAATGTCAACAGATAAATAAAACACTAAATGTACTTACCGAAAATATCCATTGCGTTGGCTGAGACGACAGACTCTGTTGTGCTGGCGGTGTACGATACACTGCCCAATAAAACGCTTGTACAACAAAAATAAAGGTGTTTTGAATAATTATTTGCCTTATATATGCTCTCTGCATGCTAGGTATGTTATATCATTGCATATTTACTTATTTACTTTGAATTCATAGGTTACAAATCTCGTTTTCGTCACCTCAACCGCTCCCCAAAATCTCTTTACCAAAACGCCGATTTTTCGGTCGCGAGCGAGCGAAAAGCAGCGGCCAAGAGCGACTGTAAGACCCGATCGTGCGTGGAAGGCTTTCGTTCGCAGGCTAGCGAACGAAAACGGGTGACTGTAAGACCGGCCCTATACGTTTGCCACTGGTACAATGAGGTCTCCTTTTTCCAGTGATCATTCCCTTCCTAGTGCAGCAGCCAGTGTTGGTGGATATGCTATCCCAACCTGTCAAGGCGTGTATCTCAACATTTAATGAAGGGATTTGCTTCTCTTTCTCACAAAGTTATATTTCAACTTGAAACACGCAATCTATAGACAGTTATATGTAAAAATGATAGTACTTTTACATTTATTAATCCTCTGCGGCAGTAGTTATCGGCGACACGAGAGCTTTGTGAATGGTGACGGCACAGTGGACAGCATACCCTTGCTGGCACTCCTCATGATGTCATCAGTCTTATGTGAATGCCAAATTCAAGGCAGTTAACAACATATAGTTGATAGCAAGGAGCTCTGTCAATCCCACTTTGTTGGTGAGGCACAAAACTGTGAAGTAAACGCTTGGTGCATCCGCCCCTGAGGTCTTGCAGCGAACAAAGGGAACCCACGCCACTGTCTTCCACTTGTACAAACAGGGTACACCAGGGCACCGATCACAAGCCAAACTTGTGATTACTTTTTGCTTGTGAATCAAAACACTCGTAAAGTCAGGCACTCGTAAACCCATGCAGGTTCGGCAGACTGCTCCCGAGAGTGTCATCTGGCCCTCGCTCTGAAAAGGTTCCCCTCCCCTGCCATAAGCTGTACTTTTCCAAGCAAGATCTGTTGTGAATAGTATTGTAAAACTCTGTGCTGTAATATTAACCATGGCAATGCGACTATGTACTCCGCTCCTCTAAGACATCTTAACCCATCTGCTGCAATTGGCACGGATTTGGTTTTCACTGTTAGCCTGGTAACATATACTTCCAGGTCTTTCTCTGCCTCTGTGGTGGATAGTGGAGTGTTTCCCATGTGGTATTGGTGTGCTGGATATTCCCTCCCAAGTGCAGGATTTTACGTTTTTCTTCATTGAATTTTAGCAGCCACTTTTTGTTCCATTCCTGTAGCTTGGTGATGTCTTCTTATAGGAATTTCTGCACTCAAGGGGTTAACTCATGAATGAACTGACTAACTAACTAGCTGACTAACAGGGACCCTGGCTTCCATAAACTTCATATTAACCCAAGACTCTCAGCTCACTATTTTCAGGTGCTTTCGGTTCCCACATCTTTATTTCCCAGTGCCAAAAAGGAGATCAATTGAGCTCTAATGGGTGTGTTTTTTAGGTTCATGGTACAGAAGAAAGTTCAGATTACCAGCAGGGTCATGAAACTACCCCTGGGAAAGCTTTGTTAAATGTGTGTTTCTCTTCATGGTACAGAGGGAGGGTTGAACTACCACCTTGGTCATAAAACTACCCCTAGGAATGAAAGCCTTGTCAAATGTGTGATTCTCTTCATGGTACAGAGGGAGGGTTTAACCACCACCAGGGTCATTAACCCGTAAGCTGCGGGACTGAGATTCTGAGTGCGTCGCCTAGTGCGGCTATATCAGCGAGAGATTGACCTTCAATAAATGATATCTAAGTTACATAAACGTGTCATAAATATTACAATACACATATCTGTAGCTCGAAATGTGTTGTATCCTGCATATTTCTTAGATTTTTCTATCACAAAAATGTTTTTCTGGCAGTATCTGAAGTCATGGCGGAAACTTTTGGCGCCTGTTTGAAAAGCCCGCTTCCAGAAGGCTTACAGCAGCTTACGCTCAGCCGCCCAGAAGGCGTACAGCAGTTTGCGGGTTAAACTACCCCTAGGAATGAAAGCCTTGTCAAATGTGTGATTCTCTTCATGGTACAGAGGGAGGGTTTAACCACCACCAGGGTCATTAACCTACCCATGGTGATAAGCTCTCACCTCAACTCCCCGTTGCGAACTCCCATCAACAAGGCATGCTTCATCCAGACTTCCTCGCAACGTGCCCCTGAGCACACTTCAATCTCTTCCGAAAGACCCTTGAGACGTGCGTAGAAGTCGATGAAGCTCTCACCCTCGGCTTGCTTACAGGTGGAGAAGGCACGGCGACGGATTGCTTCGTTATTCTGACCCTTCACGTGCTCCTGCAGGAGGTCAAGCACCTCTTCCACCGTGTGCGGGGAGTCGACGGGGATCTGAAGCGAGGTCTCCAAATCACTCAGTGTCTTCGTGGAGAAGCACGTCCTCAGCTCTGCACGCTGCATGTCTTGGGGCATGCTCGACAGGCGGCGCATTGTGGCGTGATCATTCCACCGGCTCCTCCATATCCTGAATTGTCGGAACGTCCCATCATGAGCGAGAGGTGGAGGAGTGGCGGCGGAGGCCTTGATGGGGGCCTTCTCGGTTGGAGGGGAGACGCACTGCTGCGTGGCACTCGTAAGCAGTACCTTGATGCGCCATGTGTCTTCCTCGCGACGCACACGCTCTTCCTCGTGCCGAAGCCGTTTGTCTTCCCGACGCACTCGCTCTTCCTCGCGGCGTTGTGCCGCGTCCTCACGCATCCATTGTAGAAAGCATGACATGTCCATCCCTTGCGAGGCGGAGGAGGAAGAAGGGGAGGGAGGCGTGGGTGCCTCCTCCTGCCCTCGGCTGCGCGGCTCCGATGGTTCATCCATCAGGGGCGAGGTAGCGGGGGTGGCGGGCGAGGTGGCGGTGGCGTTACTCCTGGTGTTCCGAACGCCGCGCTTGCCCATATGTACACTTAATACTGCGTTATTTCAACGATATATAGGGGCGGCGCCTCGACAACTCGAACCGCATATAAATCGTAAATAACCATACAGCAATAAGCGGAGTTCACGGGTGGGTGTGGCCCTGGGCCTCACTCACCGGCACAGGTCAATAAGGGCACGCACGGAACGCGGGCGACTGGCCGTTACGCCAACTGGCTTGTACACTGCTTTTCACTATTTCTCTTTTGACAGAATCCTACTCACTGCGCCATGTTGGTCAGGTACTTGTCGACACTTGTATTCATTGGATAGACAAACAATGAATAAACTTAAGTCCATATATTCTATGGAAAGTAACAGAGAAAGAACGAGTACGTGCGTACGCGATACAGAGACGGGGTGAACTGGCCCCTGAGGCACTGCCAGCCTCTGAGGGGCCACAACGGTCAAAACCGCTGACACCGCAGGATTAGTGTTGCCCCAGGCAAGGTGCCTATATTCAGAACTAACATTACCCACATCCATTACAACTTGTCTAAATCTGAATAACTTATCACAAGATTTGGCCATAAAGTTTACTGAACATTACAAATCAAAACCAAAATTACATACTTGTATTTAATTACTCACTTATTTTTAAATGATCTTTTGGCATCAAAGAATGTAAAGTTTTTACAAAAGGTCGTTTTAGACTTACAACGAGGAAGAAATAATAGTGTATGTGTGTGTGATGAATGACCTCAAAGTTCTCTGTACTGACTTTAAATGGATTAATTTCCTTAAAATGGTCGTCATGAATCTTGGAATTAGTTTAATTATTACATTTTCTTGATTTTCCTTCTCATGGTATTTTTTCAACACTATTACTGAACTTACTTCAAAGGTTAATCAATTAATTTGCTATAGCCAGAATTAAAAAAAGATTAATAATGAGGGAAGGACAGTGTGTGGACAGACTCCTGGGCCATCTCAGCACTCAAGCAGAACACATTGAACAAGGCTTTCCCAGGAGCTGTGGGAGGCATTTCCAGGGGTAGTTTTACGACCCTGTTGGTAGTGACCCTTCTACTGTACCAGGAACCTCTGTCGAACACATTTGACAAGCCTTTTCCAGGAGCTGTGGGAGGCATTTCCAGGGGTAGTTTTATGACCCTGGTGGTAGTGTGACCCTTCCTCTGTACCAGGAACCTCTATAGAACACATTTCACAAGGGTTTCCCAGGAGCTGTGGGAGGCATTTCCAGGGGTAGTTTTATGACTGTTGGTAGTGTGACCCTTCTGCTGTACCATGAACCTCTATACAACACATTTGACCAGGCTTTTGGAGGAGTTTTGGGCCTTTTCAGGGATAGTTTTTTTTACTCTGGTGGTCGTGTGACCCTTCCTCTGTGCCTTGAACCTAAGAAACACACATTTGCCAAGGCCTTCCTAGGAATTTGGGGCATTTCCAGGGGTAGTTTTGTGACCCTGTGATAGTGTGACAAGCTTTCGTAGGAGTTGTGAGCATTTCCAGGGGTAGTTTTGTGACCCTGTGATAGTGTGACAAGCTTTCGTAGGAGTTGTGAGCATTTCCAGGGGTAGTTTGATGACCCTGGTGGTAATTTTAACTTTCTCTTTACCATGAATCTTAAAAAAAGACACGTGAGAACTTGATTGATCTTATTGACCTTTGGAAGAGGCTGACGTTAGGGGCGGAAGGGTCTGCCTCATAGATCTCAGGAAGGAAAGTTTGGGACGTACCTTGAATCGGCTCCTTGACGACAGTAGACTCCATGGCTGGGGTTCCTTCCTCCTTCTCTTCCTCAAATTCCATACTTTCCTCTCATATCTTAATTTTTCCTCCTCTGTGATGTGTGTTTCTCTCTCTCTCTCTCTCTCTCTCTCTCTCTCTCTCTCTCTCTCTCTCTCTCTCATTTCTAATCCTTTCTTCTTTATTTACTTCTCTTTTATTTATATTTATCCTCATCGTCTCCTCTGTTTTACTTACCTTAATCTCTCTCCTCCTCCTCACTTCCCTCCTCTACGTATAGGTGTTGTTAGTACCTCAGTGTCTTTCTTATTGATTATTTCCGTCATTCCTCAATAAATCCTCTCCTCAATAAATCTCTCTCTCTCTCTCTCCCACCTGTGAATTCATCAGACTTCTTCTTCGAATAGTAAAACCTTCCTCTATACACGGCTCCACATTCTACTTTCTAGTTGCTTTTTCTCAACCTCCTTGTATCCGCATCTTCCTATATTTCTCCATTCTCCTGCTATTCCAGTTCTTGTACTTACTTTTGTCATTGGTTTTTTTGCTGGGGTTTCGTTCCTCTCGTCAAGGGTCCGTACGTTACCTGAGGTGTTGGCTGGCCTGTGGTGACTGCCTCTTCATCCTTCTTCCTCCCTTATACCTCCATCTCTGGACCTTTCTCTCCCTTCGTATATTTATTATTCTCATTTTATCTCCCTTCCATTGTGTATTTTCCTCCTTCCCACTTTCTCTCTCTCTCTACACATAATCAGTCCGTTCCTAGTCAGTGCGTAATGTTTTATATACGAGGCGTCCTGCCGAGAGGGTTTAAGTGACCTGTTCTTCAGTAAATTATGGGTTCAGTTTCCCTCCCAGAACACATTTCAAGACTCCCGACCCTTGCTTATAACATATACAAGGTCCCACGTGCCCATCTCGGCTGGACGCCAGGCAGTTTTTGTAATGTTGGCTTCGGTTTCTCAGATTCTGACGCAGTTTGTTAGATTTTTCCTTCGTTTTTATACGTATAGGTGTCGTACCTCAGTGTCTTTCTTAATGATTATTTTGTCTGTATATCATTCCATGTTATTTCTGTCATTCCATTCCTCCTCAGCGCGTAATATATGAGACGTCCAGCCAAGATCGGGTTTAAATGACCTGTTCTCGAGTATATTAGGTTTCGATTCCTTCCCCCAGAACACTTATAAGACTGCCGACCCCTTGCTTTTACCATATACAAGGTCTCTTATGCCTATCTTAGCTGGACGTCTTGTAGTTTGTGTAAAATTTGCTTCGGCTGTCACAGATTTCACCTCTGTTCTCTTTCTGTGTGTTGTTCAGGCTTCTCTTGCCGACATATTTAATTTCATTTATATATATATATATATATATATATATATATATATATATATATATATATATATATATATATATATATATTTATATATTTATTGCATAGTATTATTATATTATATATATATATATATATATATATATATATATATATATATATATATATATATATATATATATATATATATATATATATATATATATATATATATATATATATTTAGGGCATATTTATTGCTAACTTATTGCATGATGTACTTAGTGCATAGTATTGCAATATATATATATATATATATATATATATATATATATATATATATATATATATATATATATATATATATATATATATATATATATATATATATATATATATATAATATATATATATATATATATATATATATATATATATATATATATATATATATATATATATATATATATATATATATATATATATTTATTGCTAACTTATTGCATAGTATTAAATATATATATATATATATATATATATATATATATATATATATATATATATATATATATATTTATTGCTAACTTATTGCATGATATATATATATATATATATATATATATATATATATATATATATATATATATATATATATATATATATATATATATATATATATATATATATATATATATATATATATATATATATATATATATATATATATATGATGTACTTATTGCATAGTATTGCAACATATATGCAAAAAGTGAGCCATATAATTTTTCTAAAATAAATACAAAATTATTTTTTTGTCAATCATTTATTAAATAAATAGAGCACATTTCCTTCACTAAGAGGCTGATTCTGCAGGAACTTGACATCTTGGTGTTCTTTCTTGTTCCAGAGTGTGCGGTGTCCCGCAGGCAGGCAGACCGAGACGCCAGCCATTCAATTCTGCCGAGGGGAAAGAAGTCGTGTTAGTCAACTCTGATGACTTGTACTTTTCTCTGCAAGGGACTGTTCTGTAAGCCAGTCACAGAAGATGTGAACTGTATCTGTACTATGAAGTCTTATAAATAAAGTTAATGGTCACACCTATGACTTTATCTTGCCCCAAACCCATTTAGCTAATCACCGGACACTTTTTTAGGTATAATTGACTTTTTCAAGATGTTTTTGAGCTGTAAGCTGATATATCTAATTGCTTTGATCTTTTTTAAAAGCTAATTCTATATATATTAAAGGGAGGAACTAATTTTCATACAGAAAAAAAAACTTATAATATAAAAAGAATTATATATGAATTGGAAACAAGATATAAGAGAAGACAACGAAGGGAACTAACAAGAGGAGAGATTGTATACATAAAGAGCTCAAAAGTCATTGAAAAAGCAATGGAAATTAAGAGACAATAATAACATATGAAATAAAAGACGTGGAAACAAGTACTCTAAAAGATAAGAACTCAAAGACAGAGGAAGACGAGACCTTAGATATACAACCAAGAAGAAAATAAGACAGACATGAGATTATTACTATGACATAATACCTTAGACAAAGAGAAAGCAGATAACATATCACAGACTAAAATATTTGAGGCGTACGGCAGAGAAGTGAGGTGACATTAGGAATGGCGACCCTTGTGTAAATTGTACGCAATTAGTATCATAACATAGCAATTTAACTCTAATTTGCACTGGGAAAGACAGACTACCCCTCCAAGGATGAACGCGGGACGAATCAAAATGGAAGCTCAACTTTTATGGGGCAGACGGAGGGTCACTTTCCCTTGTAACGTACACATCATGACGAGCAATATAACAATAATTATGTTCTAGTTAGCAAGGGGGGAAAGGAAAAACAAGATATAGTAACTTGCAAAGGAAAATAAACCTTGTATAGAATGTACGGAGGGCTGGAAGTCTCGTAATCTGTTCTCAGTGTGTTACAGTACTCTAATATACGTAACAATATGTCATCGTGCCTTAGGATTTCTCTGCCGGAAGCCTCGTTTATACGTTAAGAGATGAGGAGGAAGGGAAACAAGCAAATAATGGAACTATATATACGATACAGTGAAAAGGATTTACCGAGAAGGATGTACGTATGAGAGGAGGAGAAGGCGGAGAAGAGAGAGATTAAGGTAAGTAAAGGGAAGTAAAACAGATGAGGATATATATATATAAATAAAACTAAATAAAGAAGGAATGATTAGAACTGAGAGAGAGAGAGAGAAAGGTACATCACAGAGGAGGAAAGTCTGGAATTTGAGGAAGACAAGGAGGAAGGAACGCCAGCCATGGAGTCTACTGTCGTCAAGGAGCTGATTCAAAGTACGTCTCAAACTTCCCTTCCTAAGATCTATGAAGCAGACCCTTCCGCCCCTCACGTCAGCTACTTGCAAAGGTCAATAAGGAGATCAATCAAGTTCTCACGAGTCTTGTTTTAAGATTCACGGTAAGGAGAAAGTTAAAACTACCACCTGGGTCATCAAACTGCCCCTGGAAATTCTCACAACTCCTACAAAAGCCTGTCAAATGTGTGCACTTGGAACAATATTTTTAAGAATGTGACTGTCAGATGCCAAAAAGGAGATCAATCAGGTTCTAATTGAGTGGTTTAGAAGGTTCATGGTACATAGGAAGGGTTAATCTATCACCAGGGTCATAAAACTACCCCTGGAAATGCCCAAACCTCCTACGGAAGCCTTAAATACAAGTCTCTCGGGATGGCTTTTTCAAGAATGTGAGCCTCGGACATTTCCGCTCCTCACATCAGCTACTTCCAAAGGCCGTAAAGGAGATTAATTGGGTTCTTTTGACTTGTTTTATAGGTTCATGGTAAAGAGGAAAGGTCTTGATACAACCAGGGTCATAAAACTACCCCTGGAAATGCCCGCAACTCCTATGAAAGCCCTGTCAGTTGACCTCACTCAGGGAACAAAATGTTTTTGAATATGACACTAATACAACCAATACAATGTTTGAGGTTCTTGGTACAGTAGAAGGGTTACACTCCCTCTGCACCATGAACGGTTAAACCACCCATGAAAACCCGGTTAGCCTTCTCTGTGGCTTTGGGAAACAGTCATAACAGCTTTTCAAACAAGCAAACTGCGGTGTCATGAAGTTCAAGAATACAGGCTTTATTCAGAAGGTCATTCCTGGTACAGTAAGCAGTATAATCTGACTTACAGTGGACTACACAGACTCTGGAGATAGAGAGCAAAGATCCTCACTCGTAGCTCACCCAAACAGGTCCCAATGTTAGGTACCGCATACCTGTAACCGCATATACGTAACCTATGCAGCACACTTCCCTTCAGTACCAGGAGGCTGGGTCCCACACGGTACAATAATATCATGTTTAAGGAGAATGAAAGATGCTTGGCGTGAGAACAGGCTAACTTTTGATAAGAACTATAAAGTGCTGGACATCATACTCATGAAAGTACCCTCTAGGTGAGTGGATGGAGTGGCGAGTGTTTGTAGGGTATGTCCAGGGGTAGTTATAAGACACAGGTGGTAGTGTGACCCTTCCTCTGTACCATGAACCTAAAGAAACACACATTTGGCAAAGCTTTTGTAGGAGTTTTGGGTATTTCCAGGGGTAGTTTTATGGCCATGGTGGTAGTGTGACCCCTCCTCTGTACCATGAACCTAAAGAAACACACATTTGACAAGGCTTTCAAGGGAGTTTGGGGCATTTTCAGGGGGTAGTTTTATGACCCTGGTGGTAGTGTGACCCTTCCTCTGTACCATGAACCTAAAGAAACATATTTGGCAAGGCTTTCGTAGGAGTTTGGGACATTTCCAGGGGTAGTTTTAGGACACTTGTGGTAGTTTGATCATTCTTCTGTACCATGAACTTAAAGAAACACACATTTGACAAGGCTTTCGAGGGAGTTTTATGCATTTTCAGGGGGTAGTTTTATGATCCTAGTGGTAGTGTAACCCTTCCTCTGTACCGTGAACCTAAAGAAACACACATTTGACAAGGCTTTCAAGGGAGTTTTGGGTATTTCCAGGGGTAGTTTTATGACCCTGGTGGTAGTTTGACCCTTCCTCTGTACCATGAACCTAAAAAAACATATTTGGCAAGGCTTTCGTAGGAGTTTGGGTATTTCCAGGGGTAATTTTATGACCCTGGTGGTAGTTTGACCCTTCCTCTGTACCCTGAACCTAAAAAAACACATATTTGGCAAGGCTTTCCTAGGAGTCTTTGACATTTCCAGGAGTATAGTTTTATGACCTGGTGGTAGTGTGACCCTTCCTCTGTACCCTGAACCTAAAGAAACACATATTTGGCAAGGCTTTCCTAGGAGTCTTTGACATTTCCAGGAGTATAGTTTTATGACCTGGTGGTAGTGTGACCCTTCCTCTGTACCATGAACATGAAGAAACACTCATTAGAACCCGATTGCCCCCCTCTTTGACCTTCAGAAATACGGTACATAGTTGACGTGAGAAGGGAAAGTGTCTTATATATATTGTGTCATGAAAACCCAGATTAAATTCAAACCTCTCCTGCGTCCATCCCACTCTGATTGGGCTCATGTTAACACCGCCCTGCACTGCGACGCCTTGTTTAAGAGGCAAGAAGGATGGAACGGATAGGGAGAAAGCTGTTGCCGAGAGGGAGAAAATGTAAGAGGGATTTTATTGGAACCAACCAAGATTTTCAGCAGAAACAACTGGATTACAGGCACGGAAGATTAACCCGGTAGCAGCGACGGGCCAAATTTGTGGCTTTACTGTGTAGCAGCGACGGGCCAAATTTGTGGCTTTACTGTGTAGCAGCAACGCGCCAAATTCGTGGCTTTACCGTGTAGCAGCGATGGGCCAAATTTGTGCCATAATATAAACCCCCCAAAATAGATGATACATAAACTGATCACAAATGCTTTGATATATATTATGAAATGGTTTGTGTGAGGGGTGATTTTTTCTCATTTTTCTCACGTCGAGGGACCATTGATAAACATGGTCCCCGATGCTACAAGGTTAAGAACTGAGGATTTAAATGAAAACAATTGGGATTTTAGTGGAAACAATTCAGTTACAGCCACACAAGAATAAGAACTAAGAATTTTAATGAAAAAAATGGGATTTTTTGTGGACAAAATCATGATTTTTGTGGAAACGATGGATTTTAGTGGAAAGTGCAAGGATTTATGCAGAAACAGCTGGGATTTTAGTGAAAAGAGCAAGGATTTATGCAGAAACAGCTGGGATTTTAGTGAAAAGAGCAAGGATTTATGCAGAAACAGCTGTGATTTTAGTGAAAGGAGCAAGGATTTATGCAGAAACAGCTGTGATTTTAGTGAAAAGAGCAAGGATTTATGCAGAAACAGCTGTGATTTTAGTGAAAGGAGCAAGGATTTATGCAGAAACAGCTGTGATTTTAGTGAAAGGAGCAAGGATTTATGCAGAAACAGCTGTGATTTTAGTGAAAGGAGCAAGGATTTATGCAGAAACAGCTGGGATTTTAGTGAAAGGAGCAAGGATTTATGCAGAAACAGCTGGGATTTTAGTGAAAAGAGCAAGGATTTATGCAGAAACAGCTGTGATTTTAGTGAAAGGAGCAAGGATTTATGCAGAAACAGCTGTGATTTTAGTGAAAGGAGCAAGGATTTATGCAGAAACAGCTGTGATTTTAGTGAAAGGAGCAAGGATTTATGCAGAAACAGCTGTGATTTTAGTGAAAGGAGCAAGGATTTATGCAGAAACAGCTGTGATTTTAGTGAAAGGAGCAAGGATTTATGCAGAAACAGCTGTGATTTTAGTGAAAGGAGCAAGGATTTATGCAGAAACAGCTGTGATTTTAGTGAAAGGAGCAAGGATTTATGCAGAAACAGCTGTGATTTTAGTGAAAGGAGCAAGGATTTATGCAGAAACAGCTGTGATTTTAGTGAAAGGAGCAAGGATTTATGCAGAAACAGCTGTGATTTTAGTGAAAGGAGCAAGGATTTATGCAGAAACAGCTGGGATTTTAGTGAAAAGGGCAAGGATTTATGCAGAAACAGCTGTGATTTTAGTGAAAGGGGCAAGGATTTATGCAGAAACAGCTGGGATTTTAGTGAAAGGAGCAAGGATTTATGCAGAAACAGCTGGGATTTTAGTGAAAGGAGCAAGGATTTATGCAGAAACAGCTGGGATTTTAGTGAAAGGAGCAAGGATTTATGCAGAAACAGCTGGGATTTTAGTGAAAAGGGCAAGGATTTATGCAGAAACAGCTGGGATTTTAGTGAAAAGGGCAAGGATTTATGCAGAAACAGCTGTGATTTTAGTGAAAGGAGCAAGGATTTATGCAGAAACAGCTGTGATTTTAGTGAAAAGGGCAAGGATTTATGCAGAAACAGCTGGGATTTTAGTGAAAGGAGCAAGGATTTATGCAGAAACAGCTGTGATTTTAGTGAAAGGAGCAAGGATTTATGCAGAAACAGCTGTGATTTGAGTGAAAAGGGCAAGGATTTATGCAGAAACAGCTGGGATTTTAGTGAAGAGCAAGGATTTATGCAGAAACAGCTGGGATTTTAGTGAAAAGAGCAAGGATTTATGCAGAAACAGCTGGGATTTTAGTGAAAAGAGCAAGGATTTATGCAGAAACAGCTGGGATTTTAGTGAAAAGGGCAAGGATTTATGCAGAAACAGCTGGGATTTTAGTGAAAAGAGCAAGGATTTATGCAGAAACAGCTGGGATTTTAGTGAAAGGAGCAAGGATTTATGCAGAAACAGCTGTGATTTGAGTGAAAAGTGCAAGGATTTATGCAGAAACAGCTGTGATTTGAGTGAAAGGAGCAAGGATTTATGCAGAAACAGCTGTGATTTGAGTGAAAAGGGCAAGGATTATGCAGAAACAGCTGTGATTTTAGTGAAAGGAGCAAGGATTTATGCAGAAACAGCTGTGATTTGAGTGAAAAGGGCAAGGATTATGCAGAAACAGCTGTGATTTTAGTGAAAGGAGCAAGGATTTATGCAGAAACAGCTGTGATTTGAGTGAAAAGGGCAAGGATTATGCAGAAACAGCTGGGATTTTAGTGAAAGGAGCAACGATTTATGCAGAAACAGCTGTGATTTGAGTGAAAAGGGCAAGGATTATGCAGAAACAGCTGTGATTTTAGTGAAAGGAGCAAGGATTTATGCAGAAACAGCTAGGATTTTAGTGAGAAGGGCAAGGATTTATGCAAAATTAACTGAGATTTTAGTGGAAAGGACGACGAAGAAAGGGAGAGGGAAGAGATATTTTAGGGAAGAGAGGGGATGTTTTAGTAAGGGAGGAGGGGAAGAAGGGGAGAGAGATTTAAGCAGGGGAGAGAAGGGGGGGAGAGGTGTCAGCAAGGAGGGAGGGAGGGAGGGGGGGAAGGGAGAACAGTATGGAGAGAAATATCAGCAGGGAGGAAAGGGGAGGGGAAAAGGGAGGGGAGAACAGTCTGGAGAGAGAGATTCCAGCAGGCGAGGAAGGGGGAAGAGATGTTTCAGCAGGAAGGGAGGGAGGGAGGGAGGATTGGGGAGAGAGATTTAAGCAGGGGAGGAGAGAGAAGAAAACTTGAGGGTAGGGTAGGGAAGGGAGGAGGGGGAGGCATTCCTGCGTCAACTGGTAGAATGTTTAAGGTTATTATACTGATGTACACACTTAACATCAGCCCACCAGAGGGATTCAAACTTGCTGAGGGACTGTTCTAATGTCTCAAGCCAGGGGAGTGGGATTAAACAGTAGCCCAGTGTGAGGTTTTTGTTCATATATGACCCAGGAAACATTCAACAGTCACATCAAAATACTGTATTTTAGCGACTTTTAACCCTGTAGCAGCGAGGATCACGATTCTTAACCCGTACAGTGTTTAGTACATACATATACATACCTCTTAGGGAAGTGTTTAGTACGTATATATACGCAAGCTCTTTTGAGGGCTTATGCGCCCTTTATTTTTGTTTGTGTATGTAACATTGTTCATTGACAGTGAAGAGCAATAATTTGACAAGTCTTGGTAGTTTTAAATGGATGTTAAAGGGCCTTTCTGTACATTTGTCTGCATTCCAACAAAAATCATTATACAAGAAGGTAAGTTACTTTCTCCTAGGTAATTACTCCTCGATTCTATAATCAGTAAGGCATAAGGAATTGTAAATTACGCTTCAGAGTAATCGGAAATGAAAACTGATAGTCGGAAGCATCACAGTATTATGTTGTAGTTGGAAAGTTTTGTTTAGTGGGCGCAACATCTGTGGTCATATGCCGGAGAGAGACAGAAGGGGAAGGAATTATAGGAGAAGGGAACAGTTGGAAAGTTTGGTTTAGTGGGCGCAACATCTGTGGTCATACGCCAGAGACAGAAGGGGAAAGAATTACAGGAGAAGGGAACAGGGAAAGTTTTGTTTAGGTGGCGCAACATCTGTGGTCATATGCTGGAGAGACAGAAGGGGAAGGAATTATAGAAGGGTACAGGGAAAGTTTTTTTTAGTGGGCGCAACATCTGTGGTCATATGCCGGAGAGAGACAGAAGGGGAAGGAATTATAGAAGAAGGGAAAAAGTTGGAAAGTTTGGTTTAGTGGGCGCAACATCTGTGGTCATATGCCGGAGAGAGACAGAAGGGGAAGGAATTATAGGAGAAGGGAACAGTTGGAAAGTTTGGTTTAGTGGGCGCAACATCTGTGGTCATATGCAGGAGAGAGACAGAAGGGGAAGGAATTATAGGAGAAGGGAACAGTTGGAAAGTTTGGTTTAGTGGGCGCAACATCTGTGGTCATATGCCGGAGAGAGACAGAAGGGGAAGGAATTATAGAAGGCAACAGGGAAAGTTTTGTTTAGGGGGCGCAACATCTGTGGTCATATGCCGGAGACAGAAGGGGAAAGAATTACAGGAGAAGGGAACAGGGAAAGTTTTGTTTAGGGGGCGCAACATCTGTGGTCATATGCCGGAGAGAGACAGAAGGGGAAGGAATTATAGGAGAATGGAACAGATCCCAGGAGATGGGACACATCCCCAAATTAATACCTGGTACACTGCTGGGTGGACAGGGGTGTAGGGTATCGAAAAAGCCACCCAAATTTTTCCACTCTGCCCGGGAATCGAACCCGGGCTCTCTCGGTTGTGAGCCGAGTGTGTTAACCACTGCACCACGAAGCCCTCGGTATTATGTTGAGCTTTGAGAACTACGGTTGTAGTACAGACAGCCTTGAAGCGAGCAGTGCTGCCTGACCCAACCATTTTCTTGTACTTATAATTACTGTTATTTTTTTGTGATGCAAAGAAGTACTAATACATTACTCACGCAATAGGGTAGTGAGAAGTGTTTATAATGGAAAGAACATAGGCTCTAAAAAATTAAAATAAATTTCCCTTTCCTGGTATAACATGGTTAGCTTTGAGATGCAGAAAACTCTATCTATGACAAAAGACCACACTGTATGGGTTACTGGTCCCTCTAAGTGAGAAAAATTAGAAAAAATCACCCCTCACACAAACCATTTCATAATATATATCAAAGCATTTGTGATCAGATTATATATTATTTATTTTTGGGGGTTTATATCATGGCACAAATTTGGCCCATCGCTGCTACCGAGTTAACATCAGCCCACCAGAGGGATTCAAACTTGCTGAGGGACTGTTCTAATGTCTCAAGCCAGGGGAGTGGGATTAAACAGTAGCCTAGTGTGAGGTTTTTGTTCATATACGACCCAGGAAACATTCTACAGATACATCAAAGTACACCAGATGGTATTCGTTATATGCGAGGGTTACGTTCTGCAAAAAGCTCGCATAATGTGAATTCACATATCGAACTTATCATCCCATTAATTCTAGGGGGTTATGTTCCACGACCCGTTTTAGAACCCTCTAACTATTTATTTCGGCACCGTTTCAGAATAATAAAGCACTAAAGCAACAATAAAGCACATTGATTGCTTCCGGGGAGACACACCCAAAGTCTACGATACATGCTGATAATTAGGTACCTGAGGATTAACTTTAGGATCAGAGGGAGGAAAAGGTTAATTATAGGCGAGGAAAATGCAGGAAAGCATTATCTGCACCCTCTAGTGTGTCACCATACCTCACCAACCAGTCGCACCAGCGCCGATATTTACATATGAGCGAATTTTTCTTGCATAAAATGAATACAGGTAACTCTCGATTGACGCGAGTTTTGTTTAAGAGTTTTTGAAATAACGCTGGGTCCAAAATCCAAATAAATGTTTAATTTACACATTTTTTTCACCTATACGTGATATTTTCTGGAGTGTCCACCAGATGTCTCACGCAACTGGACTCACACGGCCACACAGCTGAGCTCAGTTCTTCCCGCGCGCCACTTGAACAACAATACAGTACCCACACTGCTCAACAACAACAACAACAACAGGCTGAGACTGAGTGCCTGAGTGGATATCTCGGTGATATGGATTTTCTCTCTCTCTCTCTCTCTCTCTCTCTCTCTCTCTCTCTCCACTGAATGAAGTGAATATTTATTTTTCGATAAAAACCTACCTCTTGTTTGATTTACATTGTTTTTGATTTAATCTTTGACCTCTTCAAGTTCACAATACTTGTGTCAATCGTGTTTCCTGTTCTTGACTCATTAAGGTTAGTCGAATATAACTGAACTCACATATATTGAATACCCGGTGTGCTGTATTTTAACGACTTTTAAGACGCACTTTCCCCCCATAAAAAATGCCCCATCCATGTGTCCTCCACGGTGTTGTAGGAGGTGGCCTTACACAGCTTTTCAATTCAGCCTCTTGTATGATATAACCTCTATGCTTACGTCTTACAGGTACAGGTAACACGATTGACGCGAGTATTGTGTCCTTGAAGAGGTCATTGCGTAAATCAAAAACAATGTAAAT
This sequence comes from Eriocheir sinensis, assembly GCF_024679095.1. Lineage (NCBI taxonomy): Eukaryota > Metazoa > Arthropoda > Malacostraca > Decapoda > Varunidae > Eriocheir > Eriocheir sinensis. The sequence goes on from NC_066555.1 coordinate 137,279, forward strand.
CAAACAAGAGGTAGGTTTTTTATTGAAAAATAAATATTCACTTCCTTCAGTGGGGGGAGAGAGAGAGAGAGAGAGAGAGAGAGAGAGAGAGAGAGAGAGAGAGAGAGAGAGAGAGAGAGAGAGAATTACATTATTACTTACATTAATTACATAGAATTGCCTTATTTTGATGTTTTTATCCACCTGCGAGAGATTGAGAGAGAGAGAGAGAGAGAGAGAGAGAGAGAGAGAGAGAGAGAGAGAATATCCACTCAGGCACTCAGTCTCAGCTTCACTCGAGTGAGGAAGAAATGAGGGACACCATGAGCGACTGGCTAGTATTGGTACAGGTACTGAGCAGTCTGGTACTGGTACCGTATCATATAGCTGGTACCGTTAGTACCGATACCTGCCCACCCCTATTGTTGAGTAGCGTGGCAGCGTGGGTACTGTATTGTTGTTCAAGTGGCGCGCGGGAAGAACTGAGCTCAGGTGTGTGGCCGTGCGAGTCCAGTTGCGTGAGACATCTGGTAGACACTCCATAAAATATCACATATAAGTGAAAAAAATGTGCAAATTAAACACTTATTTGTATTTTGGACCCAGCGTTATTTAAAAAATGCGTAAACCAAACTCGCGTAAATCGAGTTACCTGTATAGTAAACCTGGGATATAACGGACACACTTACATCGAGAAAGTTGGAAAGTTTTGTTTAGTGGGCAGCACAACATCTGTGGTCATATGCCGGAGAGAGACAGAAGGGGAAGGAATTATAGGAACAGACCCCAGGAGACGGGGCACAACCCCCGATTAATACCTGGTAACCACTCACTGCTGGGTGGACAGGGGCGTAGGGTATCAGAAAAAGCCGCTCAAATTTTTCCACTCCACCCAGGAATCGAACCCGGGCTCTCTCAGTTGCAAGCTGAGTGTGCTAACCACTGCACCACGAAGCCCCCCCTTTATATTGAGAAATCCAAGGACCCAATTCCAGTAAGTACAATAGCGTCTGCCAGCCACCTCGCCCTCGTCCCTTTATCCCATCCTTGGGGTACTGTAGTCTGCCTCAGCCCACTGTTCAGCCTCAGCAGATTGGTGCCAAGAGTCTGCTTGTGTTAACCCGGTAGCTTCACCTATCACCTGACTGATTCTTTGACCAAATAGTTGTAAATATTGCAGTTGGCAATACTCCCTTGCCAGAGTCTGAAGGAGAGATATCCGCAGTTCCCTCAATACGGCTGATCATCCCGCACGCACCGACGTAAGTGTTAACATTCAACACTCCCTGAACGTGCATGTACGTTCGCAAGAGTGGCATACATAACTGACTCCTGTAGATCTGTGCCTCCTCTTTCCAATGGTGTTTTTGGTTTTTAGCTGTGATGAATAGTTTCTGAGATACAAAGGTTAAAAGGGACCCCCCACTGGCCTGCTAAATCATAGAAGGAAAGTCTATTTTGGGTGGAAAACTGTATATAAAAATGTGCTCCCAGTGATCCTACTTCAATGTTCTGTACTTGTTCTGCCAATGGTCATACAGTCTTCAACTTCGTCAAAGGACAGTTAACCCTTCAACACCAGTATACTGCAACCTTGCGTGCCCCGTACCATATCCTCAAATATGTGAACTTGAGTGAGGAGGTTCAATAATCTGGCCTTTTATCCTAACCTATCCAAGAGACAAGAAGGAAGGAAGGAGAGAGAGTATTATTGAAAGAATGATTCAACACTCACCAATGTCTTTCTGTCTGTCTGCTGGTCTTCAAAGTCATCCTCCTCTTCCTCTTCTTCTTCTTCTCCTCTTGTCTCTAGGAGTAAAGTAAGGAGATTAATAAAGTTGATAATTGATTTTTTGTGGTAAATTCTTTTCATGGTAAAAATATAGAGAGAGAGAGAGAGAGAGAGAGAGAGAGAGAGAGAGAGAGAGAGAGAGAGAGAGAGAGAGAGAGAGAGAGAGAGAGAGAGAGAGAGAGAGAGAGAGAGAGAGAGAGAGAGAGAGAGAGAGAGAGAGAGAGAGAGAGAGAGAGAGAGAGAGAGAGAGAGAGAGAGAGAGAGAGAGAGAGAGAGAGAGAGAGAGAGAGAGAGAGAGAGAGAGAGAGAGAGAGAGAGAGAGAGAGAGAGAGAGAGAGAGAGAGAGAGAGAGAGAGAGAGAGAGAGAGAGAGAGAGAGAGAGAGAGAGAGAGAGAGAGAGAGAGAGAGAGAGAGAGAGAGAGAGAGAGAGAGAGAGAGAGAGAGAGAGAGAGAGAGAGAGAGAGAGAGAGAGAGAGAGAGAGAGAGAGAGAGAGAGAGAGAGAGAGAGAGAGAGAGAGAGAGAGAGAGAGAGAGAGAGAGAGAGAGAGAGAGAGAGAGAGAGAGAGAGAGAGAGAGAGAGAGAGAGAGAGAGAGAGAGAGAGAGAGAGAGAGAGAGAGAGAGAGAGAGAGAGGGGGGGGGGGGACACCTTCCTGGGTTTTTTTTTAAACAATTTATCTAAACAGCAGATGAATTGTTTGAAAAAATCCTTTCCAACAATGCATACAGAAAAATACTGGTAGCTAAATTATGTGTAAATTCAAATGTAGTACAATACTTATTCAAACTTATTGTTTTCTGAAACTTACTGAGCAAATGCATATAACATACTGTACTGCACTAAGCCACAAATGGTTTAAACCAATAAAAAAAACTGGTTTAAACCAACTAATAAAACCATTTTTTTTTCTTTTGTGTGTATCTTTGTTAGTTTCATCAGTATTGTGGTTTTAACTATATGTAAGATTTTAATTATGTACAGCAGGGTTGGTGGTTTAAACCAGGGGTGTCAAACTCAAAACCCTTGGAGGGCCAATTCATACTCTGAAGTGCCGTCATGGGGGTCAACAAGGGTAGAAAATACATTGACAAGATTGAAGCACCATGATACCGCAGGCCATTTATAACTATCCCGCAGGCCATGAGTTTGACACCCCTGGTTTAAACAAAAAAAAACATCAATAAAACCAGTGTTTTTTGTGAATCTTTTTTTAGTTTCATCAGGTATTGTGGTTTTAATTATATGTGGTTTTATTATTTTTATTATGCAGTCATTTTACTAACACCAGGATGAAAACGTCAGTTGGTAAACTCAAATCTCTATTCAAATGCTGTAACTCAGAGTAACTGAAAACATAATTTTGGTACATTATATATATATATATATATATATATATATATATATATATATATATATATATATATATATATATCTATATATATATATACATACAGGGGTCGCCTGATTTGCTAACTTGGGATATGCGAACCACCTCATATGCGACCTCCTTCCTCCCTCCCCCTTGGGGGTGGAGCACGGGAGCAGTGACTTGACTCGGTAGTAAGAGAAAAGTTTTTTTCATTCATTTCATGTTCCCGACTTGCTAACATCCATTTCCTACCAAATAATGAACTTGTTGTTACTCACTTCAAGGAAGGAAATAAACAATGGCGCAATCTGGCAACTCTACTCTGTGAGACGGCTCCACGTGTTCTCTTCATCAGTACGTCTAAAGCAGCCATTGCTCTCACAAGCTGTGTCTGTGCTGTGTGCAAGCTAGCCTGTGGGCTATTGTTGTTGCTGTTATTGTTATTATGGCGCCCCCAAAGAACTCGAAAAAGCAGTTTATTACATTGGAAACTAAGTTAAAAGTGATAGACATGAAAAAGAAAGGAAAAGGCAATTCTTCAATTGGACGGGCGTTAGGTATGGGTGAATCTACTGTGAGAAACATTTGGAAACAGAAAGACCAAATCTTGCAAACAGTGAAAACGTATGGTGGAGCAAAACTGGACGGTCGGAGCCAGTCCTCAAACAATGTGATTGTTCAAATGGAAAGATATTTGGCTCACTATGTATCTCGTAAGGAAAAAGAAGGTCTGCCTCACATCAACCACCTCCAAAATCCAGATGTATTCAATAAAGGTAAAACAATTCACTTTATGTTTCTTTCATAGCTCCTTAGCCTCTTGGATTATGTGTACATTGGTGATGTGTATCTCCACTTAGTTATATGATAAAAAAAGATATACTAGGTTAAAGAGTTTGGAAAATGTGGCTGACCGCCATATACCATTATTTACATGCTTTTTAAGGTTCTAATATGCGAATTTATGATATAGGCTTTGAACCGCCTATATTCTCAAGATATTAGATTTACTTCCCCTGTATATATATATATATATATATATATATATATATATATATATATATATATATATATATATATATATATATATATATATATATTGCTGCCTGAGGTTCCCGCCAGGAAGTGACGCCAAGCGGGAAGGCCTGTGATTGGGGCGCCACGAGGTCTTGGGGGACGCCGCAGGCAGAGTAGTTGATTCAACCTCGGTCGGGACCTGAGGCTCAGAAGGGCGGTGCACGGACCCCTTGAAGAAAGTGCCTGAATTGGCGGTGTTTGGGTTAGGACTTTATTAGAGGGTTTCGACGGTCAACAAGTGGCCGGCCCCCGTGGAACAGTGTGGAACTGTGACAAAGGAAATAAACCACGTTAAACCGCGGATTGTGTTTCTCTGAGCCCGCCAAAGTGGAAGGGGTTTGCTTTCCACAGTAAAGTGCACTGGTGGTCAGAGGCTGGATTTCACGCACGCTGTCGCCTCGGAGGGAACACAGGTGGCATACACGCCTGGGAGTCACACCTCAGGGACCAAGGACCCGAAGTAACGTGAGTAGCCCATCCAGACGTTGGACGCCAGCCACAAGGAGTGAGTCTCCTGGGACGCTGACGGGTTTGGGCGCCTGGGTGAGGTTACAGGAAGGTTGCAATATATATATATATATATATATATATATATATATATATATATATATATATATATATATATATATATATATATATATATATATATATATATATATATATATATATATATATATATATATATATATATATATATATATATATATATATATATATATATATATATATATATATATATATATATATATATATATATTATGAAATGGTTTGTGCGAGGGGTGAGGGTGTCTTTCTCCTCAATCTGAAGCTAGCCGCATTGCTTGTTTTTCATAGAGGTAGTGAACATTTTACAACACATTTGGTTACTAAGTGAGCTGCTGAACATTTTACACCTCAATATAACGGGTTCACCCTTTGGGGTCTTCTGGTAACCCACCAATGAAGGGAAGTGAGTAGAGAAAGCTTACCTATTTCTCCAAGCTGCTGAAAAGCTTGTTGGTGAAGAATTACTTGTCGGTGAAGAGACTGTTGTTGAGGGGAGTGTTATGTCACCTCCCGGCACTGCTACACCAACCTGCAAATATGTGTCCACTGTCAAAGTCTTGTACCGGGAAAGATGGCATGGGATAAAATATAAAATCTCTCTCTATCAAGGGTTGTATAATAAAAGATAATTATTAGATAATCTCTCTCATATTTGTTATTTTACATATTTTTCTTCCTCCATTTCTTCCTCTCCCCTCCCTCTCTCTCTCCCCCCTCATAACTCTATACATACAGCCAGGCCTATACTTTGAGGCAGTGCCAACGTTGCCAGACTGTTGTACTCAGCCTCTTATATTTACTGACTTCCAACACAAAATCTGTCTTCTGGTCCCCAATAACGAGATTCATTTATATTTATCATTAACTCGGTGGTGGTGGTAGGGATCATGTTTCTTAATGGTCCCTCCAAGCGAGAAAAATGAGAAAAAATCACCCCTCGCACAAATCATTTCATAATATATATCAAAGCATTTGTGATCAGATTATGTATCATCTATTTTGGGGGGTTTATATCATGGCACAAATTTGGCCCGTCGCTGCTACGCGGTAAAGAGACAAATTTGGCCCGTCGCTGCTACACGATAAAGACACAAATTTGGCCTGTCGCTGCTACGCGGTAAAGAGACAAATTTGGCCCGTCGCTGCTACACGATAAAGACACAAATTTGGCCTGTCGCTTTTGCCTCATGAAGACAGGCTGAAGCAGTTAAATGTACACTCGCTAGAAATGCGAAGGTTGCGAGGAGACTTGATCAAAGTCTATAAATGGATGAAGGGCTTCTATAAAGGGGATGTCAATAAGATTTTGATAGTAAAAGAGCCGGGTAGGATGCGTAGCAATGGTTTTAAGTTGGACAAATCCAGATTTAACAAAGACATAGGCAAGAATTGGTTCACCAATAGAGTGGTGGACGAATGGAACAGGCTTGGGGGCCATGATGTGGGTGCCAATACCGTAGATACATTCAAGAAGAGGTTAGATAAAGCCAAGGATGGTGAGGTAAGGTGGAGTGGAGTGTATAGGAGCTGCCTTGTATAGCCCAACCGGTCTCTTGCAGACTCCTTACGTTCTTATGTTCTTATAAAGTCACTATAGTACATGGACTCTAACTTGAGCCCTGAGGTTTGGGCCGGGGAAGCCTCCATTCTTTACAGATCTAGCCATGACCTGCGATCTGTCTCACTGTTAGTCTGTACGTTATCTATTTGTGGAGTATACACATACTCATAATACGACTGCATGGTGTTATGAATGGCTTGGGATTACAGGGAAAGACAACGACTGAGTCACGCCCAAGGGCTCAAGTTAAAATCGATAGACTATCGTGAAGAAACTTGAAATAAATTTTTTTGACATTAACCCGGTAGCAGCGACAGGCCAAATTTGTGCCATGATATAAACCCCAAAAATAGACGATGCATAAACTGATCACAAATGCTTTGATATATATAATTAAGTGCTTTGTGTGAGGGGTGATTTCTTCTCATTTTTCTCGCTTAGAGGGGCCATTAACCCTTTCATTGCTAAACGCTCATGACCTCCACCCACACTCACATCTCGTGCGTATGAGTGTTCCAACATTAATTCTCACAACATAGGATTGCCAATTGAGTGGGTTCTTCACTAAATTTGGTGGAAAATCATATCAGCCCAGCGTGGCAAATCTACGAATGAGTAACTGGTGGATGTTCTTGCCCAATATAGCGGCATTTTTGCATAGCTTCACCGATCACCTGACTGATTCTTTGACCAAATAGTTGTAAATATTGCAGTTGGCAATGCTCCCTTGCCAGAGTCTGAAGGAAAAAATGTCCACAGTTCCCTCAATATGGCTGATCATCCCGCACGCACCGATGTAAGTGTTAACATTCAACACTCCCTGAACGTTCACAAGAGAGGCATACATAACTGACTCCTATAGATCCGGACCTCCTCTTTCCAATGGTGTTTTTAGTTTTCAGCTGTGATGAATAGTTTTTGAGATACAGAGGTTAAAAGAGACCCCCAATTGGGCTGCCCAACTGTGCCTGAGGGGATAGTCGCGTCCACACTGCGCAATGAAAGGGTTAGGAAACATGACCCCCACAGCTACTGGGTTAATATTTGTTAGGCCAGCGAGTCCTAACCCACAGAACATTTGTTACACAGTTTTTCCCGCACACCACTTACAGGAGAAATAAGAGAATATGAGAAACAGAAGACAGTCGTACGAGAAACAAGAGACAATTATAGCAGAAATAACACTTTTACCAATGCAAACCACTGCTCTAGAGTCCGGGTTGCTGGCCGGTCTTCAGGAAAGCATGCTGTGGCCTCTCAGCTGGTAGTAGCCAAACCACATCATCATCATAGCGGCCAACAAGGAGCGTCACACTCAGCCTCCAGTGTTCCGCTGAAGAATATTCAAAATATAAAAATACATTACTCACTGTGTCACCCTAAACTATTTTATAAAAGACAATCTCAGCCATCCTAACCTGACCAAACTTTAATGAACCTAAGCTAGCCTTAGGCCACACAGGGAGCAAGAACGTTAATACATTATAAGCAATGCCACACTGGCAGCGAGCTGCTTGGCGAGAAAGCGAGAAGAGTTGACAAATGAGTTTTTTTGCGCGAGATCGCTCGGTCAGGAGTGACATCACAGACATGTATTATTTGCCTTATCTCAGCCATACATTAGATAGCCCATTTTGGTTGACACCGTTAAATGCAGCAGTGATTGCAGAACTTGAATATGTTTGTGAAAACTCAATAAAACAAAAACTAACCGACGAGTTGAGGTTAAAGAATCACACTCCGTAATAACACATTCTACATGTAACTTGCAGCAGCACCAGCTATGAAATGCTATAAACAATTCCATCTTCTAGAGAAAAGCCTCCTGTATACAGAGTTTTTTTAAGGGGCTCTCACACATTCCCGGCCTCGGTCCCGATAGTCCTCGATAACTCCCGATAAGTCGATCAGGGCCTGACCGCCGACAAAATAGGCAATAATCCCGGGACCGGCAGCTTACTACCGGTCTGCCTGCGGTAGACCGGCGGTAGACTGGCGACCATATACGATTTTCGATTTCTCCAACCGGCAACTGCAGCAGGTCAGTCAACGGTAGACTGCCAGCCTACCGGTGGCAGACCGCTGGTCTACCAGTGACAGACCTGTGGCACATCGACGACCAAACACTATCTTTGCATTTTTAGATTTTAAAATTACCTCATAAACTGCTTCAAACCTAAATTCATTTGTGTGCATAAAACTCTCTCTCTCTCTCTCTCTCTCTCTCTCTCTCTCTCTCTCTCTCTCTTCTTCATCTCTTTCCATCCTCTCTCCTTACTTCCTCACTCCCTCTTTCTTCCTCACTCCTCCCACCTGTTCCTCCTTCCATTCCTTTCCCTTCCTCTCTCTCTCTCTCTTTCTCTCATCCTCCTCTTCCTCCTTTATCTCATCTCCTCTCTCTCTTCATTCCCTCGCTCCTACCTGGTCCTCCTCGATGTCCTACTTCCTCCATTGCTAATCACCAGATCATAGACAGGTGTTACCTCATGGGCTCCCCCCAGTCTACCGCTGGTCTGCCTGGTGTCGTGATTGACCGCCGGTCGACTAGGACATTTTCAACACCGCCCGGTCGACAGGCGCATCGCTGATATCTTTGAAAATTTTAAAGTTGACCGGCAGTGGTCAGCTGAGTCCACGGTCCTCAGGGTCGACCGGCGGTCTGCCGCCGACAATCCCAATCTTACAGCCGGTCAACCGGCGACCGGCTTATCGGGAGTCATCGGGATTATAGGAGAAGGAACAAGACACAACCCCGATTAATACCTGGTAGTACCCATTCACTGCTGGGTGGACAGGGCGAGGGTATCGGAAAAGCCACCCAAATTTTTCCACTCCGCCCGGGAATCGAACCCGGGCTCTTTCGGTTGTGAGCCAAGTGTGCTAACCACTGCACCATGAAGCCCCCCAGGATGAATAGGGTGAATACTCCACACTTACAAATAAAGGGTTAATACTTCACCCTTATCCTGACCTGGAAACAATGAAATCTAGCCTAACTAAATTCTAACCTAATCTGACAGGTGGTAAATGTCCACAGAGTTGCCCATCTCACTGTGGTACTTCTCACCCTAACCATGGGTTAGATCTCATAATTCTATGCATTTTGAATCCCATATATATATATATATATATATATATATATATATATATATATATATATATATATATATATATATATATATATGCCTCGCAAATTGACAGAATCGCTGCTAGCAATTTTTTAAAAGTTAACGAGTTTTTTGCAGCCGCCTCAGAGCATCACGGGGGGACTGGAATACTCTGTTCCCCGTCTCTTCTTACACTTCTCATGGGTTAGATCTCATTATTCTATGCATTTTGAACCCCATTTATGTTCGCCGCAAACTGTTAGAAACGCCGCCAGCGATTTTTGAAAAGTTAGTGAGTTTTTGGCAGCCGGTTCGGGGCGTCGGTGCCGCCATTACTTACTTTATGAAACATCACTAGGTCTTCATATATCTTTTCTACAAACGCTTGGTTAGCGACGGTACGCTAGGTTAGCGATTAGCCCACTCGTGTGAGACCAGGTCTACCGCATGGTTATTTTTTATTTTTTTAGAACATGCAGACCCACGAGCTATTTTGTGGTGGCACCGACGCGACGGTTTACAGTGGGGGAACATATTTAAACTAACCCAACCGAACTCTACGACCTAACAGCTAACGGGGGGGCTTTGACCCCTTCGCCCCCCCACATGTATATGCAACTTAGCTCTGCGGAGGTGTTTCTCGCTTTCACGCCCAGGGCCCACAACATCACGGCCCGCAAAAAAAAACACCAACCTTTCATAAATCACTAGCAGCGATTCTGTCAATTTGCGAGGCATATATATGGGATTCAAAATGCATAGAATTAAGAGATCTAACGCATGGTTAGGGTGAGAAGTACCACAGTGAGATGGACAACTCTGTGGACATTTACCATCTGACAAACATACAATTTTTTTTTACTATTCTGCTTAATCTTCACTGAGGAAGAACCCAGAAAAGTTTACTCACCACCTCGGCTCCTGCCAAGCAAATCACAACTTGGCCCCCGAAGGAGAGATAGGGTCCGGCCTGCCATCGGGTGTACTTCTGGAATAGCAATAAAAAAAGGTTACATGTTGGAAATTTCCGTATAAAATGACCTCCCGTTGTCTTTTTTTTTTTAACCCGAGGGGCCAAATTTGTGGCTCTACCGTGTAGCAGCGACGGGCCATTTCTGACCTGCTGGACCTGGCCGCTAAATGCCCATTATTACGTACTTAAGACAGCTACGCCCCATTTGACCTCATGTAAGAGCTCAATGCATCTTATTCTCCATATCATAGGTCTTAAGTGTCGGTAATAAGGTCAGAAATAAGGTCACACGGTCGCCTTTGGGAGCTCACCCCTAAACCTAATTCATTGTTTACGACATTCACGCCTCATCTGACCTCATATATCAGGTCAATCCCCCTTAATTCTTCACTCTGTAGAGGTCAAAGGGCTTACTGGGTATCGATGATAAAAGTTCACATGTTAAGCTGATGGCCGCCTCTTATCTTGCATATATCACACATTTTCCGCCTTTTCCCCACATCACCGCTTGACCTCAAGAAGTATAGTGACCTTATATGTCATGACCTCAAGCCCCGTCTCGGTATACCCAGTAGTTTACGAGAAAAATATATATATACAAATATTTTCCTCAATCCAACCCGCGCCGCCATCTTAACCCGAGACCCCGCGGTCAACCCACATTTAAAGCCCCATTTATCACGTTCATCACACTTCTCGCCGTTATCACCCATATCAAAACAAGCACAAGGCATTCCTCACCTCTCTGATCTGCATGGCGTGTCTTTACAGCGGCTAAATCCCACGAAATCACATAAAACAGACAGGGCTCTTAATGGCGTGAAGACTGACGGTTTCACAGCGGAGGGAGGAAGGAAGGTAAGTGACGTCACCATAGGGAATAACATCGCCAACCTCCCGCGAAATAACTCTCAAACGTTTAACTTTCCTTTTTTTCCATATTTCACTCACTTCTATCGTTCTGTGACCCTATTTCGTCTCCAATACACGGCACAAACATCAGAGGAACATTATTAATCAGTAGAAGGCTTAGTAACAAACGAATATGGTTCATTAGAGAAAAAAATTACAAGTCGTTATTTTACCCCTATTTCTTGCATCTTTGGTCCGTGTCTCTGGTGTATTATTACCTTACAGGCAATATTAACCCTTATAAAGATCTCAGGTGGATAAATAACATCAAACTAAGGCAAATCAATAAGTTTTTTCTGGTGTTTAATCAGATATTTTTCGAAGAGTTATTTCGCACAGAAAGACGACGCTGTAACATAGATTTTTCTCGTACTTTAAATAACCCTAGAACTGTCTTCTCCGCTCCAATAACTAGATTTCTTTAGAGTTAGGGTCGAAATGTTTAATTAATAGGGCTTTTTTTGCAGTACTTTGGTATATTATCGCTGACATAAATAGTTTAGTCTACCCTCAGAAATATTAATCAATCTATTTAACTGCCCCTTTATCGCCTGTCCTGTCATTGGTAAACCCCAATTAAGTTCTGCCGGGGCCTTAATAACCGCGGTAAAGCCTTGGAATCATTATTAATGGGTTGGTCTGGGTCTGGGTCTCGGCACATATTATGAACGAAACTGCAAAAAGTAACAAATCCTGTCAACCTTCAGCACGGGTTTACAATACAGTATAATGAGCATATATGTGGGAATAATGGCTTCAGGGAGTTCTTAATACACATAGTCTCCCTTAAGTGAAGCATGGCGGGAAGGAGAGGGAGATAGAGGGAGGGAGGAAGGGAAATAAATCACATATTAGATCTTAAAGCCATAGGTTACAACGTTTCTCCCTCTATAAAATGGTAATTATATCGCTTTTTCTCTTTAATCAGACGTATAAACGTGTAATGGCTTTAAAATGTTTAATAAGGGAAGATGGACGTGTGGTTAGCGATGACGCCTTCCTTCAACTTAATATCAACTAGAGTAGAAATGCAACGTTTTGGAGTCTTCTGATTAATGTAAAATCACTTAGGTTTAAGGACAGACCACCAAGTCTGGACCATGGGGTCTGTGTGGTCTGATTTTCTATGTAAATCTATGTAAATCTCTAAACCTCGATCATGTCTCCACGCACCCTTCGCATTAATACACAGGCAATGCTGAGTGAAACTAACATTACTGATTTATGAACCCCCATATGCTGAGCTCAGATGGGCAACTAACACATGCTGACTAATTCTGGGCCATGAGTTTACATTGCATAGTACTCAACCTAACCTCGCCTCTCTTTCTACCAACTGGATTTAGCCATTTCTTCCTTATGAACTGTTCTTATACATTACTTGCAATACTTGTAGGCTGCTTTTGTGATTGTGTAGGCCTAGTCATTCCATACTCAACCTAACCTCGATCCTCTCTCTCTATGCCAACAGCTATGCAATGTGGGCTCCAAATAAGCAAAGAAGGGAAGAGGAGGAGGAGGAGGAGAGAGAGAGAGAGAGAGAGAGAGAGAGAGAGAGAGAGAGAAATTCAACTACTACTACTACTACTACTACTACTACCTACTACTACCACTACTTACAATGGGAATTCCCCCTCCACACAGCAGGTACATTCTAATTTGCTGTTTCATTTCACAAGCTTTCTTATGAGTTCTACTGAGGAGGTTTTCAGCAACAGCAGGTTAGAGAAAATCATGTACGCAGATGGAACGAATATATTAGAACTCACAAACTTATACAAGATTTCTATTCATATTTATACTTCATCATGCACCAATTACCTATCAATGTACTTTCTTTCCCTACACTCTTTCCTTCTTCCTTCCCTCCTTTTATTCTCCTTCCTTCCTTTCTTTCTGTCTTTCTTTCCTTCCTTTCTATTATACTCAGGTAGAAGTCAGACTATTTGGGAGGCTAAGAGTGTGGGGTCAACTATTAGATATATACATACAGCTTTTCAAGGGGGACAAATGCATTCCTCAGTCAAACAGGGTGTGAGGGGTCAACTTTACCATATAATTATATACATAGAGCTTTTCAAGGGGGGACAACAGGGCATGGAGGTCAACTATTACAAACATATACATACAGTAGACTCTCCATTAAGTATATATCTAAGTATTTCCTCGCAATCTAGTCCTTGGTCTAACAGTGTACAGTCTTGGGGAGGTCTGAGTTGAGAAGCAATTATTGAAACGTACATACACTGCTTTTCCAATGGGTATAATTCACTCCTTGGCCTAACAGTGTACAGTCTTGGGGAGGTCTGAGTTGAGAAGCAATTATTGAAACGTACATACACTGCTTTTCCAATGGGTATAATTCACTCCTTGGTCTAACAGTGTACAGTCTTGGGGAGGTCTGAGTTGAGAAGCAATTATTGAAACGTACATACACTGCTTTTCCAATGGGTATAATTCACTCCTTGGCCTAACAGTGTACAGTCTTAGGGAGGTCTGAGTTGAGAAGCAATGTATCAACTGCTTTCCAATGGGTATAATTCACTCCTTGGTCTTGGGAAGGTCTGAGCTGAGAGGCAATTGTAACATGTAAAGACTGCTTTTCCAATGGGTTTAATTCACTCCCTGGTCAAACATATCAAGGTCTTGGGGAGGTCTGAGTTCTGCCTGAGTGTTTACAGTTGTGCCACCAAGCGCTTGTGGGTTCAGCCATTCATTCACTTTGCTATGCACACTACCACTGCTACACCACTAACAGGACTAACAACATGTGACAACCAGTAACAACCACACAACAACTGGAATTTAAGTAGAGTGAAAAATGGCCACCTGTGTGTGTGTGTGTGTGTGTGTGTGTGTGTAGATAAGTATTTAAATTAAGTAAAACAGTGTTGTGTGTGTGTGTGTTACCAGATAAGTATTTCAAATAAGTAAAACAGTGTTGTGTGTGTGTGTGTGTTACCAGATAAGTATTTCAAATAAGTAAAACAGTGCTGTGTGTGTGTGTGTGTATGTGTGTGTTAGTAGATCAGTATTTAAATTAAGTAAAATCGTGGTGTGTGTGTGTGTGTGTGTGTGTGTGTGTGTGTGTGTGTGTGTGTGTGTGTGTGTGTGTGTACAGCTCAGCAGGAGATGGTTGACACACTGCAAGAGTCGGGAGTGAAATCCTTGAACTGAGAGAACACAGCAATCTGAAAAAGACAACAAAATTACTACTACTGGCAATACTACTACTACTACTACTACTACTACAGTAAAACCCTGACTATTTGACCCCCAGGTATCCAGAACCCTAAATATCTGACAAAAATATGGCTGGACAAAAATAAAAATAGAAAACCAAAGAAAATTGATAAAAAATTTGTGAAATTCTGAGCAGGGGAAGATTTACAATTAGCACCACAATGCCACCAGTGCCACACCCTCTCTCCCATGGCACCATCAAGGCACATGTATAACTACAGAGTATCTTGTAGCCTCCCAACTAACTGCAGTGGCCTATGACATCACCACTCACCCAGGACTCCACAGTGGGACCAGAATATGACTTTACCAAACTCTGACACAATGGATTCAGTCGTGTCAAGGTTCAGTAAAGTCAATCTGTGCCCATTGTAGAGTCGTGGGCAGGGAAGCTGTATGAGTCCATTTGAGTCTCTCCCTCACCTTGTCCCTGAGCTGGTGTGCGAGGTGCAGGGCCGTGGTGAAGCAGACCAGCACCGGCGTGAGCCAGGGCACGGCACACTCTGCCTGCACACTCTCAAACTTCATGGTGCCGCTGGCGCTGGACAGGTGGTACACGGCCAGCACCAGCTTGTGGGCCTGCAGGTAAAAGCTGACGGCAATGTCTCCGGGCAGGGGCGGCGTCAGGGACTTCTGCAAGACATGTGGGGAGTGAGGGCTGACAGGAGGGACTCACACACCCATGAGGGGACAACATGCAGCAAGGGTGTGGGTGACACATTCAGCCACACTATTTGATTCACAATATTAACCCTTTGACTGACAGATTTCCTACCAGAAGACCTCACCAAGCTACAGGAATGGAACAAAAAGTGGCTGCTGCAATTCAATAAAGAAAAATGTAACGTCCTGCATCTTAGGAGGGGTGTGGCATACCAATACCACATGGGAAACACTCCACTATCCACCACAGAGGCAGAGAAAGACCTGGGACTATATGGTACCTGGCTAACAGTGAAGGGCAAATCCCTGACAACTGCAGCAGACGGGATAAGTAATGGACTAATGTGGAGGGACGACGTACATGTTTTCATCAAAATATCAAGTATATATTGTTTTATTTTATTTCCTCCACAGTCAATGATAATCCTAGTTATGAGTTCACAAAGGAATCATAAACATTTCTTGGTACAGTGTTTCCAGTAGTTAAACACAGAGGGGGAAAGTAGTAGTGCTTTATGGTTAACTAAAACAGAGGAAAAATTCACAAGAAGCAAGCCTCGTCTCAAACTTGGCCTCCAGAGAAGCTTGAACCTGGGAAGCCTAGCACAGCTTACCACTCTGTATACTGACATCCCTTGACTCACTGCATTACAATATGATGAGATCACAAGCACAACCACTAGAACCACAAAACAAGGCCCTGGTCTGGCTGGCTGACTAAAAGGCTGAGGCAACCAGGCTGTCCCAGAGCTGACACACACACACACACACACACACACACACACACACACACACTTCACAAATATCTATGATCAGGGCTGTGGTGTTGGATATAAAAAATATTGACTTCGACTCCAGGAAATTTTATGGTTGCAACTTGGACTACAACTCCTCCTCCTTCCCCTCTTCTGCAGTACTGTGATAGGCAAATCAAACCCAGCCACACCACTCCACACCAGGCTCCCTCCACCACCACCACACCACCCCATTCACTCACCATGTTCCTGCTGGAGAGGAGGTCATCAATGGTCTTCTTGCGAGGGATGAGCAGGCTGCTGCGTCCCTTCTGCAGCGGCTTGATCAGCTGGTTGAGGACGTTGAGGGTCTCGCTGCTGGTCCTGGAGGGGGAAAGAGGAGAGGCTGGAATGGCTGGCTGAAGGGTCCAGGCTTTTTTCATTTATTTATCTATTCTTTACAACAAGGGAGGCAGCTCAATGGAAAAAAAACAAAGACAGCAACAAAAACGCTCACTAAACACTGCGCTCTGGCAAAGGAAAAGTAGAAGGAGAGGTCAGAAGAGAGGTCAGGTCAGGTCATGTCAGGGTGTAGAGGAGGTGTCTTGATGCTCTGGCGCCCTCTGCTGCCAGGTCTCATGTCGTTAGACTTTGTGGATGCTGTGATTTATATGAGGTGATTATTATTTTTTTTTACAACAAAGGAGAAGGAAGAAAGGAAGGAAGGAGGAAGAGAAGCAAGTCCCCATGCGTCCAGTGTTACCTGAAGGAGGCCTTAGCACCCAGGCCCTGGAGGTACTGCATGGCCAGCTGGAGGAAGTTGGCGGCGTCCTGTATCTGCTGGATCCGCCAGGGAGCGTCAGGCGTCACACTGGTGCGGTGAACCTGGTGCTGGTGCTTGGCGGCCTTCATGTTGATGTCCTGAGGGGGGAAGAGGCGAGGGGCTGAGGGATTGTGTGGGTGGTGTGGTATGTCTAGGAGGAGGAGGAGAAATGAAGGAGGTTTTGGAAGAGGAGAAGCAATAAAAGGAAGATGAGGAGGGTAGGAAGAGGAAAAGAAGGAGAGAAAAAAATGAAGAGGGGGGGAAATAAGGAGGAGGAGGAAGAGTAGTAAAAGGAAGAGGAGAAAATGAAGAAAGCAGAGGAGGAAAAGTAGGTAGAGGAAGAAAAGTAGGAGGTGGCAGAGGAGGAAGAAGTGGAAAATGAAAAGGCAAAGATGGAAGAATAAAAGGAAAATGAGAAAAAGAAGAATAGGTGGAGGAGAAGGAGGAGGAGAAGTAGCATTGGTAGTAGTAGTAGTAGTTGTAGTATTTATTCATTTTTTACAGTAAAGGAAGAGTTATATCTACTACCACTACTACTACGATCCCCATTCCAACAAGCACCATCACTCACCGCCTGGCTGATGGTGTCTCCGGTGAGGGTGACGAAGCACTTCACCTGGTCCTGTGTGCTGTGGGCGGCCGTGGACATGATGAACTTCTCCTGCTTGATGGGGCTGTCAGACCCACACAAGGGCATGGGGAAGTGGTTGGCCCCCTCCTGTGGGTGCAGCACATCAGTGAGTACTCTAGACTGTCACCAGCAAGATTTGAGTAGTACTGTATCTATATATCTATTCTCAGCAAGTTTTTCCATGATGTATTATTCTGCATAACTGTTACAATGAATTAGCTGGTCTGGTAGAGTCTGTAGGTAATGGGAATCACTCAAACAGTAAAAATAATGGTTCCAGCAGTAAGGTTCGGTCTGTTCGTGGCCTGGCCTTAGTGGTGGGGGGATCATCAGTCCATCAGAGTGAAGCAGCCTAATGCCTGGCACCAGACATTGGAAGACTACTACGTACTATGTATGAAAATATCAAATAAAGAAAAATTAAACACTGGGTACTTGTGATACCATAAAAAGGAAAGATATTGATGTTAGTACGAACCTCAACATGGCCAAGTGACTATAACAATAGCAAGTTTATTAAAAGGACATCAGGCTATTCATGAAAGCAATCAAGACTCACTCACTCAATACAATGTTGCAAATAAGTGCATTGAGGATTAATTTTTAGGCTAACATCATAATTGTTGACGGTCCTGCGGAGCACTGCGCTGGCAGCGGTGCGGTGCCTGAAACCCTGTCAGTGGTAAACGGTACAAGCTGGGCCACTCACCTTCAACACCTGCATGATGAGGGAGAAGACGCGAGGCACCTCCTCACTCAGCACCCACTCCAGCTCCTGCTGCTGCAAAGGGAGGACAGGAATGATATCACATTAACATTCAGCTGCACAGAAACCACACATGCACCAAAATTTCTTCATGCAAAACATCACAACACAAATGCATCAAAAAATATACCTAAATAGGAAGATAGGAGAGAGGGAGGGGACTTGATAGAAGTCTTCAAAATAATGAGCGACATTGAAAACATTGACAAACACACACTCTTCCAAGCCACAAACACAGCACAAAGTGGCCACTCCAAACAAACAGAGATGCAACAAAACAAACTCAACGCACCTTCACACACAGAGTTGTAAATTCACGGAACTCACTCCCAGAAAACAAAGTTACCTAATGCTACATCTACATCATCATTCAAGAACAAATATGACAAACACAAAAGACAGATGAACATGGAGGTGGGCAACAGGATCTATGTAGATCATAGGTAAATCCTGTGGACTCTATTGGTGAATCTTATTGGCAAGTCTTATTGGTAAAAAAATTCTTGAGTATGTGCATTAGTCTTCATCAAGTCAAAGATGAGCCTAGGTTTCCAGGTCCAGGGGAGGGTGATGCAATGTCTGCGGTGCCACCATTTGAGGGTTTTATGGATGAGTGAATAAGGTTGAGAAATGAAGAATCACTCAGAGGATAAGTTCAAAGAAAGTCTCGATACTTTCCTAAGGGCAGTGCCAAATGAGCCACCAGTGCCAGTGTTGTGATTCTCTGCGTCCTCCTAATTCTGGCTGTCCGTTTTGCTTACAAACCAAACGGCGGATTGTTATGAACACGTACGGATCGGTGTACGCAGCTGGTCGGGTGTACCTGGCTGTCCCCCAAGGTTTTTCCAGCACAGGATGCCATATTGTTTTATTCTTTCATAGGAAAACACAGCACTCTGTGTTGTAACAGGTGAAGTGAAGGACCAATAAGCAGCCTTCATGCTGGGATTCATCAGTAAATCTACGAGAAATAGCATCTTGATATTTTCAAAAAACAAGAATGTCTTACCTGACCAGCTGTGTACACGGATCTGTGTTCATAGCAATCCGCTTTTTGGTTTGTAAACAAAACGGACAGCCAGAAATAAGAGGACGCCGAGAGACACCACACCAGGCCACACTGCAAGGAGCCGGGCAACAACACACTCACTACCAGACCGTTGATGAGGTTTCAGGCCCTGCTCCACCGCTGATGCAGTGCTCTACGAGGGCCGTCAACAATTTGAACGAGAGCCTCAATAATAGTCTTCGATGCACTTATTCTCAAACATCGTAGTGAGTGAGTGAGTGTCTTAATTTCTTTTACGAATAATATCACATAACAATTAGTTCAGTGTTTGTGTCCGCTGTTTTCATCATAGCATCACAATTAAATATTCAACAATTATTTCCAGCACACTGAACATTCATCACACACACCAAGTGGCCCTGGCCAATAGGGCCACCAGGGCTGGACCACCACAACACTGAGGCTGAAGGGCTCCTACGTAGTAAAGACTAAGTCAGTAAATACCATAACGTCCAGGCCGGGGCCATGGCCCACCAGTTGGCCAGCCACTGTCTGGCCCGCCCCGGCAGCCCACACCCCACGCACCAACACACCAGAACTTATCCAGTACTTACCAGCACTATCAGCTCCCCTCTGTCCGGGTCACCCATCACGCACTCGGCGGGGCACGGCAGGGGCCAGAAAAAGGTCAATCAAGCACTCAGCAGGGGAGGGGTCAGGTTCTCCGCGGTGACCCGTGAGGCTGGCAGTGGCTGACACCTTAGCAGCCTATTATTACGGTTATCTTGAGACGCCCAGCCTTATCTAGTGTTTCCTCCCTAGTTATTTCCTCCGTCCATGCCTCCTGTCACACGCTCAGCAGGCACTCAGCGGGGCGGCACTGTCATTCACTGGCCCCTCACTCACTCTGTCAGCTGATCGCGATATCGTACTCGTATGGCATCTTACTCAATCGATTTATGACCAAAAATATATATTATACCCACTTGTATATCGGTATTCGGCTGAGATTATTACTAAAAACTTAATTATTGATATATTGTATGCGTGTAAAAAGGATAAAACGACGTTGGTTATATGTCAACTATCAATCAATCACAATAAACTGTCAATCAGTCTGCAGAACACATTGTAGAAAGAAACGAAAAACACGAGAAGAAAGAGGAAAGATTGTTCTATAAGTGGACGGAAAGAGGAGGAGAAGGAACAAGAGGAAAGAGGATAAATAAAGAGGAAACGAAAGACATATTGCCATCCCATATATTTTGGAATGTAGGGAGAAGAAAAGTCGTAAGAAATTCTCGTACTCACCTCTCCTACTCAGTATTTTAGAGTAGGAAGGTAATTAGAGTAGGAGAACAATTACAGTAGGAGAGTAATTAGAGTAGGAGAGTAATTAGAGTAGGAGAGTAATAAGAGTAGGAGAGTAATTAGAGTAGGAGAGTAATTAGAGTAGGAGAGTAATTAGAGTAGGAGAGTAATTAGAGTAGGAGAGTAATTAGAGTAGGAGAGTAATAAGAGTAGGAGAGTAATTAGAGTAGGAGAGTAATTAGAGTAGGAGAGTAATTAGAGTAGGAGAACAATTAGAGTAGGAGAGTAATTAGAGTAGGAGAACAATTAGAGTAGGAGAGTAATTAGAGTAGGAGAGTAATTAGAGTAGGAGAGTAATAAGAGTAGAAGAGTAATTAGAGTAGGAGAGTAATTAGAGTAGGAGAGTAATTAGAGTAGGAGAGTAATTAGAGTAGGAGAGTAATTAGAGTAGGAGAGTAATTAGAGTAGGAGAGTAATTAGAGTAGGAGAGTAATTAGAGTAGGAGAGTAATAAGAGTAGGAGAGTAATTAGAGTAGGAGAGTAATTAGAGTAGGAGAGTAATTAGAGTAGGAGAGTATTAAGAGTAGGAGATTAATTAGAGTAGGAGAACAATTAGAGTAGGAGAGTAATAAGAGCAGGAAAGTAATTAGAGTAGGAGAGTAATTAGAGTAGGAGAGTAATTAGAGTAGGAGAGTATTAAGAGTAGGAGATTAATTAGAGTAGGAGAACAATTAGAGTAGGAGAGTAATAAGAGTAGGAGAGTAATTAGAGTAGGAGAGTAATTAGAGTAGGAGAGTAATTAGAGTAGGAGAGTAATTAGAGTAGGAGAGTATTAAGAGTAGGAGAGTAATAAGAGTAGGAAAGTAATTAGAGTAGGAGAACAATTAGAGTAGGAGAGTATTAAGAGTAGGAGATTAATTATAGTAGGAGAACAATTAGAGTAGGAGAGTAATTAGAGTAGGAGAGTATTAAGACTAGGAGAGTAATTAGAGTAGGAGAGTAATAAGAGTAGGAAAGTAATATGAGTAGGAGAGTAATAAGAGTAGGAGATTAATTAGAGTAGGAGAACAATTAGAGTAGGAGAGTAATAAGAGTAGGAGAGTAATAAGAGTAGGAGAGTAATAAGAGTAGGAGAGTAATTAGAGTAGGAGAGTAATTAGAGTAGGAGATCAAGTAGATAATTAAGTAGTAATTTAATCTCCATAGCAATCTAATTATACAACCCATTAATGACTTATTGTATGAGAGAGAGAGAGAGAGAGAGAGAGAGAGAGAGAGAGAGAGAGAGAGAGAGAGAGAGAGAGAGAGAGAGAGTACATCTTGAAAACTTAATGACACTAATAGACTTCTGGGCATGGTGGTTATGGCAATGTGTTTTGCTGATAATCAACATGAAACATATCAATAATTATGTTTTTTTTTTAAGCAATAATTTCAGTTGAGAACAATGATTTAGGTGGGTGGAATATTTGGGGGTCATAAATTGATGTACATGGGTAGGAGAGGTGAGTATGACTATGTTCTGCAGATTGACATAACCAATTTATCCTCCAACTCTCTTGCTTCTCTCTCTCTCTCTCTCTCTCTCTATCTAGCTGTCTCTGTCTACCTATCTATATATGTCTCTCTCTCTCTCTGCAGCACGAGTACAACCTGACAACTTAATAATTTTCCCCACAGCTTAGGTCACCAGTAGCGTAAGTTAAGGGTAGTAATTTCCTCTTATTTCTCTCTTTACTGTAAAATTTCCATGTCCCTTTCTTCCTTAAAGGCACATGGTGTTCTCTTCTAACTATTTCCTGCCGGCACGTTGCCGGAGGGAGAGGTGGGTGGGGAGGAGCCTTCATCTATTCTATCCTGTCCTGCCACACATAGATTACTAGTAGTAGCGGTAGTAAACAGACACCCTCGCCATAGACCGACAGGTCTTCTGGTGTCTGTTCTTCCTATGTATCTCTCTCTCTCTCACTAGGGCCAACATACAACCGTCACAGTACTTATTTATTTATTTATTTATTTACAAGGTGGCCAGACAGGGTTGCGGCGCCGGGTCCATCACTTCTTGGAGCGCTTTCCCTCACCCTTCTTCGGCTTCCCCTTCCCTCGCAGCTTTCGGAGGCGGACCATCTCCTCCTTGAAGTCCTGGTGCTCGTCCCGGTACAGCCCATACTGGAGGAGGAAGGCCGGACTGTGATATCTCTCTCTGTTTATTCTTTCTTTCCTTCACTTATTTTTTATTATATGCTCTCTCTCTCTCTTATTATTAAATGTTCCGAATTTGCTACTCTATATAAATTAAAAAATAAGGTGGACAAAATGACAGGCAGTGCTCTCTCTCTCTCTCTCTCTCTTTAAATGTCCCAAACTTGCTACTTTATATAAATAAAGACATAAGATTGACAAAATGACAGGCACTGCTCTCTCTCTCTCTCTCTCTCTCTCTCTAAATGTCCCAAACTTGCTACTCTATATAAATAAAGAAATAAGGTTGACAAAATGACAGGCACTGTTCTCTCTCTCTCTCTCTCTCAGGCAGCACACCTTCCTGAGGGTCATCATGAGGTTGTGCGTCTCGTAGTGGCGAGGGTAGTAGTCCGTGATCTCAGGTCGCAGGTCGAGGGGCTTCTGGCTGAACATGTTGACCACTCGCAGCGACCTGTGGGGAAGGGAAAGAAATATGAACACACTTCTTCTTATTATTATTAAGTCATATTCTTAAACATTATGGCATCTAGGCACACCAATTTGACAAGGCTTTCATAGGTGTTTGAGGCATTTCCCAAGTCCACTTTACACACTGTACTCTTCTTCCACATCCTCCCATGGTCTGTGTGAATCCCTCTCCCCGCCCCCACACTTACGTCTTGGAGGTTGGGCGCACCACCTCCCCGAAGATGTTGTTGCTGAGTCTGGTCATGCGCTTGTTGTAGGATGTGGTGTTGGTGGCCAGCCGGGCGTAGTTGTACAGCCCGGACACTGCCGGCAGCCGCGACGCCATCACTGGAGAGGACCTGGAACAGAGTTATGTAATGTTACCTTCAGAAATAAACTGCCCAACTATTTTTTTGACAATTTCCAGAATTTGTTTAGTTATCATGTGACGCATATTTAGGTTCAGTTGCCTTTGTCATTCTAGGGTGTGACTGTTCTGAAGCTGCCTTAACTTTTCTGTCAATATTACAAACTGATTTAAAAAAAGGTTTTATCAATTTCCTAAAAAGTAAGAAAAATGACTTGGGCATTTTGTTTTTACCACAAAGGTGACATTATCTACAGGGCCACACATTATATACTTACTTTTTAATACTATACTACATGACTATGAACTATTATCTCATCACAGCTTGACAGTTACAGATACTGTACTGACTCATGGAAAAGTCAATTTTTGTCTTTTTAAGACATAGAATTTTTAAGGCTTGCTGGTGAACAGTCAATCAGCCCTGTTGTGGTAGGAAGGAAGCTGCGTCAGCCAGCACAACTGACTACACTTTGACATGTCTGGGGACCGTAAACCCGTCCATGGAGGCAGCCAGGCAGGGCGAGGCACAGGCATGCAGGAGCAGCGCCCCGCCCTGCCTCCTACCAGTGTGTCGGCCGAGGACAACACAGCGGCCTTCATATGACAGTACAACAGGCACGTCCCCCAGCCTCCACGGTGTTACCTGAGTGGTGGTGTTACCTGAGTGGTGGTGTTACCTGAGCGGCGGCCCCGCAGAGCCTGGCCTCGGGTGGTGGTGTCCTGCGGGGGCGTCCCAGGCGTGGTGGGCGGCCGCTCCTCCTCAGGCAGGCACGCTGGGGGTGACGGGGATGGGGGAGCAGCCTTTCCTGTTCTCCTTCAGTGTTTTAGGGGCTGGTCAGGCTGCAGCAGCAGGGGCCGGGCCGTCTCTGGGTCTTGGCGGGCTGCTTCTTCTTCTTCTTTTGACCTGTAATGTATCTCTTCTCAGGTCCTCCTTCTCCTCTCGGTCCTCTCTTCTAATTCAGACACTTTTCAACAGTATTGTGTTACGTAACTTTCCTCACTGTAACACGCCATCGCATTATAATTTTCTGTTTGTTGATGAAATCAGTCATTAGTGTCCTGTTCGGTCCACCGTCGCCAGATAATCGTACTCCGAGCATCGTATTTACCGTTTTTGGACACTTATAGCTATTGCTAAAGACATCAATAATTAAGCATTTTAACGATAAGTATATGTGAAGCCAGTTATCGGGGTGGGAGAGACAGAAATCGGCAAACCTAAGGGTCCAGCAGATACACACAGCAGCCTGTCAGCTGTCACTCGGCGCGGAGGAGGCCGTGAGGACCCCTGTAGAGAAGGACCCCTACAGGCACTCCCATCCCCAGCCAACCGACAGGCCACCGGACCACAGTGACCTGCTGAGTGCTGACCCACCTCTGACAGTCCTCCAACAGACACTGGACCACCAGATTGACAGGCGACAGCCGACCTCAGACAGATCACCCTCGGACGGTGCAGACACTCCCCCAGCCAGCACTGGCGGCCCTGCTCCCCCAGCCGTCCCCTGGACACAGCCATCACCCGCCTGAGGATTGGCCACACCCGCCTCAACGCCCACCTGCACAGACTGAACATAGTCCAGGACCCTCACTGCCAATGGTCCCCCACACAACCTGACACACCAGAACACCTCCTGCTCCACTGCCCAAGATTCCACTCCCTCCCTACCAGCCTCAAAGCATCCCTGACTCCACATTCACAGGCCAACCCTAGAGGACCTGCTGGGTAGCGATACCCTCGGCCCCAACACAGCCTTCCAAGCCCTCAAGTGTACGCAAACCTTCCTGCAGAAGTCAAGGCAACTCGACAGGATCTAATCCCAACTTTGGTGACAGAACGACAAACTTAAAACACCTGATAGCATCTAACACTGCCGGGGCTCTGGAGGCCATGGTCCCTCAGCCTAACTAGCCCCATAAAACACTCCAAAAGAAGAAGAAAGGCACTCCAGGAGATGAAGAAGGGCATTCATGAGGAAGCCAAGTGGTCATCATCGCAACAGTAGAGTGCCTCAGAATCTCCCAACAGCTGTGCTTCCTGCCAGACCACTGAAAAGGTTGACCCCATTGTATTGATGGGATAACAGACCCACGAAAACACTGAAGAAGAGAGAAGATAACGAGGATGGGTTTCTTTGATTGCTGCTCGGCCTTCCTCACCAACCTCCCGGACCCTGCCGTGCCCCTCCTGCCCTCCCTCTTCCTCGGCACCTCCTTCGCCTCCGTCATCCTCCTCTGCCTCTACAAGAAGGAGACTAATCTGCCGCTCAGGGATATCCTCTTCCACGCCGCCAGGAATGTGTTCTGCTCCCTCCCGGACAGTGAGTAGCTCCATGGCTTCTTGTATTACTCTCCTACTCTTATTACTCTCTAACTCTCCTACTCTTATTACTCTCTAACTCTCCTACTCTTATTATTCTCCCTCCCAGACAGTGAGGGTGCGGCTGGCCACTCAGACTCCGAGCGCTGCGACAGTGTGGAGTGCGTGAGGTGCAAGCGACACGAGGTACTTCGGCAGCAGGTCAGGGCCAGGTGGAGGACATGGAAGAAGGGCAAGGTGGACTTGGGGCCGCTGAAACGTGTGGAGGAGGCTGTCAGCAGGCTGGAGAAGGGAAGACAGGGGGAGAAATTGGAGGGGAAAGAAGAAGGGAAGCTCAAGGAAGAGAGTGAAGGAAAAGTGAAGAACAGAGGGAAGGGCAGCAAAGTGAGTCCTCCCAGCAAGAACAAGAAAGAAGGAGGAAATAAGGAATCGTCAGGGAAGGCAGAGTCCCCGCAGAGTTCACAGAGCCCCACAATATTCCACATGGAGTTGGCGGCCAATCCTAACTGGACGGACTTTGAGGTGCATACCAATGACCAAAAACTGCTGAAACTCAACCTGGAGATAATACAGAAAGAGTTTGGTGCGGTCTTTGATGCCCTCAAGTCCGGCGACAACAGCGGCTGGAAGAACAACAACATCCCGCAGGGCCACTGGTGCATCTTCCCCTTCGTCAACCAGGGCAAGATCGTCGCCCAAAACTGCCGGCGGTGTCCTGGGGTGGCCGAGCTGGTCCTTGGCTGTCTGCCGGCGATGATGAATGACTGTGTGTTCGGCAACGCTGCGTTCTCCATCCTCTACCCAAACTCACACATCGCACCACACTGTGGACCCACCAACCTGCGCCTTCGCTGCCACCTCGGTACGTCTGCCAGCCCTCTTGAAGTTAGGTTACCAGTGTACAGACTTTGTTTAAGGTTCGGTATATAGCTGAAGGGGGAGGTTTGATGTGCTGCTAATTGTGCTGTGATGTGTTAGGGGCAGATAATCAAGTGCTTTTATATATTTTTGACTCTCTCTCTCTCTCTCTCTCTCTCTCTCTCACCCCCAGGCCTGCGTGTGCCTCCTGAGTGCTGGCTGGAGGTGGCCGGGCAGCAGCATCGTTGGGGTGTCGGCAAGACCTTACTCTTCGATGACTCCTTCACCCACTCAGCATACTTTGGCAGTCGTCCGAGTGCTGCCCAGTGTGAGCCCCGTGCCATCCTGCTGCTGGACTTTTGGCACCCCGACGTGAGTGACGAGGAGAAGGTGTGCCTCTTGGACCTGCTGGCACCACTGGACTGAGCTGAGTCATGGCTGGTTTTGTAATTGATTGATTTTTGTTTTGTTTTACATCGATTGTGTGTTAAAGCCTACCGCACAAGAAGGCTGTGTCTCCTAAATATAAGTGTGTGTTGATGGCCAGCACAAACTCATTAGTATTCCAGGTGGATGTTTATACTAATGCCACAAAGAGTTGGGCAGCTTTCTCAGTATTTGTTTTCCCACCATGACCGGTAACTTGTGCTGGGAGAGATATAGAAGAGGATATGAAGTCATGAGATCAGGGGCTTATCCTTTGGGGGATGAGAAATATTTAGAAGGGAACAGGATTTAGTTCATGGCAAAGCTCTAGGAAGATTCAGTTGAGTGGGTACAGAGCTGCAGGGGAGGCAGTGTTAGGCTTGCAGGAGCTTGTAGCTGTGTATGCTGAATGACTGCTCTCTGGGAAACTAATTGTATTCTTGTGGTATTAAGGGTAACCCAGTACTTAGTCAAGGGGAGGGGCATGGAAGGATAGGGTAGGGAGTGTAGTCAGAGAAGGGATGAGGCAAAAATAAGAGGAGGCAGCACTTGTAGGACCCATTAAAGTTTTGGGTTAAATAGTTGTTAAGCGAGACACCAGACTTAGTCAAGGGGAGGGGCATGGAAGGATAGGGTAGGGAGTGTAGTCAGAGAAGGGATGAGGCAAAAATAAGAGAAGGCAGCACTTGTAGGATCCATTAATGTTTTGGGTTAAATAAAAACTAAGGAAGAAACCGGACTCAGTCAAGGAGAGGAACATTAAGAGATAGAGTAGGGAGTGTAGGCAGGGAAGGGATGGGGCAAAAATAAGAGAAGGCAGCACTTGTGGGACCCATTAATGTTTTGGATTAAATATTTGGTAAGGGAGAAACAGGACTTTTAGTCAAGGGATACAGTAGTAGAGACATAGGGAGAAAGAGCTTTAGAAGGGAAGTGATGGATAGAAATAATAGATGACAGTGCAGGTAAACTAATTAAAGTTTTTGATTACCAGTATACGTATAGTTTGGTATACAGTTACCTATGTTTATGTATAGCTGAGTTATTCTTCTGTTAGTCAATGGTGAGCCTGTATATGCATGTTAAATAGATATGTATACTGAATTGTACTTACAAGATTAAAAAAAAGTATATGTTCATTAGATGCCAACAGTGAATTATGTATATTAGATTTTAGTAATAATAAGGATGATTAGTGCAAATACTATGTTGTCAAATACTAGAGGTCAGATATTAATTCTAATGAGTTTGAGGGAAGATAAAGTGGAACAGTGATCAGATTTCAGTAATATAATGATATAGTGAATGTTGTTGAATAGTGGTCAGATCGTTCTAATAATGAGGAGGAGCAGAGATAGTGTGGAGAGTGCTCGGATTTCATTAATTAAAATAGTGTGTTGTCAAATAGTGGTCAAATTTTACTAACAATAATAATACAGATGAGTGCTGGTAACACTGAACAGAGGAGGAGGGAGGACAGGAAGAGAACCTTGAGGGAGAACTGAAAAGAGGAAGGGAAGCTCAAAGAAGAGAGAGAAGAAAATTTAAAGGTAGAAGGAATGGCATCAATGTGAGTCCTTCCAATAGGTACAAATGTATGGGCTGACTAGGCTCACCAGGACCTGTCAGTGGCTTGAAAACACACTACTATAGTCCTTGGTTGTGGTCCTGTACACACCAGTTTGATCTCAGTGTGTTCGTGCTTAGGGCAGTGTCTGAGTGCTGGCAGCTTCTGTATCATGATGAGTGCTGGTGTGTGGGGTGTACTATGAGCTACATGAGATGTATGGGGGATTTTAAATTAAAGGAAACTGATTGTAGAGCAGCATCTTACTTCCAGTGACCTAATAATGCACATTGAGGAATACTGAAACCACATCCAATGTATAAAATGTTTAAGATTAAAAGGGAAGTGATTGTAGAGCAGTCGTTTCTTTCTTGTATCTCCTACTGAAGTGTTTGTCCTAACATTGCCTTGCTTGACCCAGCCGTGGCCACAACGCCTGGGCCAGCCATAGCTACTCATGGCCTAACACCAGTGGCCATAAACTATGCTCAGGTAAAAGTACATTTCTTTATGGTGGTCAGCTTTTACATGAATGCTGCCTTTCTAAAGAGAGCTACGACTACCATTATTTCTACTACTGCCTCTACTTCTCTTCTACATCCTCTACTGCTACCATCACTGTTCTAGACACTGAGATACACTCTTGGACAGGGATGGGTCAGCCTTCACACCAGACTGGCTTTCATGAGTACATAGCATGCATGGGATGTAATTTATGAATACCGTCTGGGTTACAACATGTTTATTGTATATAATGCACAGGGAAAGTTTTCACTGATGAATTAACAGTAAAGTATTTCCTGGTGAGCAAAAATTGGGACTGACCGAAGACATTTTCTCTAGACTTTCCATTGAGGCAAGACAGCAGGCAATGGCACCACCACCTTGACAGGCTGGAACGGTGCCACTCCTTCCTTGCTGGTGCCGCAGATCATAAGGCCAACGTGTGTGTAATCAGTGCCTGCCAGACAACACAGCCTGCACCTCAACACACTGTCCGGCACAACACACACGGAACACACTCAGCCACGCCACGGTCACTGGCTACACTTTTACACAATGGTTGGTATCATAAGACACTTTTGCTTCTCACATCAGCTAATTCTAAAGGCCAAAGAGGGGTCAGTCGGGTTCTAATGAGTGTTTCTTGAGGTTCATGGTACAGAAGAAGGGTCAGACTACCACCAGGGTCATAAAACTACTCCTGGAAATGCCCACAACTCCTACGAAAGCCTTGTCAAATACGTGAACTTGGGAGACAAAATATCTTGTAATACGACCCAATGTTGCCAAGGCCAGGCTGAAGGGAAGGACATTATAGGGACACTTTTCTGCGGCTACCACGTCTGCTACTTCTATCCTACTTCTACTGATTAAGTTAATTTCTGAATTCAACCTGACCCAGCCCTGGATGGGGGTCAATTTTGGCAAGAGGTCACTACTTCTCTGTGGGGTCCAATTTGTTCCTCAATTAAACATGCACTTATCACCTTGGGGAGGCTGACCTTCATATGAATCAAGTGTTGCACATACACCTATACACAGCATGCAGAGGAGGAGGACGACTCCGCCTAAAACATATATCAATTAACCAGTAATAGTAATGAAAAAATAAAATAATAATAATAATAATAATACAGTATAATATAAGGAGGACTCAACCCAAATATCCTTCTTCCAAACACATCATTACTATTATTATTATTACTGAAAAAGAAATATATGTACAATGAACACTTACATACATACATGATTTCCTTCTTCCAAACACAATCTTATTATTACTACTTATAATTATTACTGAAAAAGATATATATGTACAGTGAACACTTACATACACAGACGCCATTGACTTACCACACTGATAACCTGGATGCAGCCTAATACTAATGAATGTGTGTGTGTGTGTGTGGAGGTCATGGCTGGGATAGTAGTTTGTGCTTGAGAGAGAGAGAGAGAGAGAGAGAGAATAACTATACCATCCTCTGCTTCCCCTCCCTTCCTCTCTCTCTCTCTCTCTCTCTCTCTCTCTTGCATGTGGTGTGTGTGTGTGTGTGTATATCATTTTTACTTAGTCATTAATTTACTTATTCACTTACTTATGTGTGTGTGTGTGTGTGTGTGTGTGTGTGTGTTTGTGTTATTTTTAATCATTCATTCATTTGTTCATTTATTTATTTATCTATATTTGTGTATGCGTATGTGTGTGTGTGTGTGTGTGTGTGTGTGTGCGCGTTACATGAGGGGCTCCACGTAGTTCCCTGGGAATAGTCCTGTCACGCCATCCATGACTCCCTCCCACCAGCCGTCGTCGTTCTTCTTTAGCACATAGATGACGGCGTTCTCGCTGAAGGTCAACTCATCGTCCTTGTCTGCTGAGTAGTCGTACACGGCGATCACTGCAAGGGAGACGGCAGAAATGAGGCCCCACGCAGAGAATGATACACAGGCGCTGTTTTTATAAGCCCGACAGACGTTTCCGACAAAAGAAAAAAAGAATGAGGAACCAGAAGAGAGGTCAGTTTCAGGTGGAGAGCTGCCCTGATGCTTGACAGAAAGAAATTATTATTATTATTATTAGTAGTAGTAGTAGAAGACAAACCCCTACCCACACCCATGAAACACACACCACTCCACACTTCACCCACACATCCCTGCACAGTTACGGGTAAGATGCTGCTAATTCCACTTGGAGAATGATACACAAGCCCCTTAACCCAGTAGCAGCGATGGGGTAAATTTGTGGCTTTACCGTGTACCAGCGACAGGCCAAATTTCTGCCATGATATAAACCCCCAAAATAGATGATGCATAAACTGATCACAAATGCGTTGATATATATTATAAAATGGTTTGCATGAGTGATGACTTTTTCTCATTATTCTCGCTTGGAGGGAGTGGCCTTTAAGAAACCATGATGCTCACAGCTACCACCGGGTTAAGTGACAGTCACAGACAACAAGGAGGTGGGCAGCATGAACAATGTAGTTCGATCCTTAGGAAACCCATGGAACAAATTTTAGAGAACCTGCTCATTGTACTGGGAGGAGGAGGAGGAGGAGGAGAAGGAGGAACAGTGCCTACCTTTCTCCAGGTAGTGCGGCGGAACAGCTGGTGGTGGGGGGCCCATGTGACGAACCGGGATGTCGTCCATCACTGAAAAATATCAGCAACAAGAAATAATACAAAAAGGAAAATAAATGAAGAGTAATTTTGGAGAGACAGAGAGAGAGATACATACATACAGATAGATATTAGGGTTGCACCGATAAGCAGTTGGGCGATACCGATTAATCGTCCGATTACTTTGAAATTGTAAATGAGATTAATATTAATATTATTACTGGAGTGGATACTGATATCACAAAGTTAGAGACATACCTCTACTCTCATGTTTACAACTTTGTTTACTGGGCAGCTGTCATCTTTTGTATGGAGAGCAAATACTTCTTGTAATTTGTTACTTATGATTTGGCAACATCCTGATTTTAATGTTAAAATTTGTCAGTTTCTCGTTCTTGTGGTGAATATACAGATGCTACTAGAAATGGTAGTGTACAGAGAGTTTATCAATCTCTCACGTCTTGTTCTGATTTACTGTGTTTTACACTGTGTTAGCTTAATTCTAATCTAAAACACGCTTGTTCTAATTTTCTATTAGTATACTATAAAATATGCAGAATGATTACGTATATATTAATTTGATTAAATAATAGCTTTGTGTAGCTACAATGATGAAAAGTTACATAAATATTGTCCATCAATTAGGTAAAACTGAAAATGGTATGAGGGTATCATACGAACTCTGTAACAGAACGTGTCCAGTACCAGTACGGTGAACATCAATGACCACCGGCCAGTGTTGCTGTCTGCCATAATTATGGAATTCTGCCATAATTACGCTGCTTACCATCTGCCATACACTGTCTGCCATCTGCCATAATTTTTGGGAAAAAAGTTCTTGAGTAGGTATTGATTCATGTTTGCCTAATGAAGGGAAAGGAATGACATGAAATATCTCTCTCAAATAATTAATGAATTTGAATTGTCTAATGTACATTTGCATATTAACTTGTTTGTAATAAATGCTGTGGAAAGGTGTGTCAAGAGTTTTGGTAACATCACCATCCTTATATCAATATTAATGATATTGTGTTATGTACATTGCACCATAAAAGAGAGAAAAAAATTTTGATAATATTAATCGGCCAACGATTAATCGGCAAAATGGCCGATAAGGCCGATTACCGATTACCTGCCGATTAATCGGTGCAACCCTAATAGATATGGATATAGAAAGACAGAGAGAGAGAGTCCCCACCTTTCTCCATGAAGTGCGGGGGTATGGCAGGGGGGGCGTCCACCTCTGAGGGGGGCGGCGGCGGCAGGGGGGGGCTGGAGGCACCCGAGGAGCGGCTGGTGTAGTCGGGCTCACTCACAGGACCAGAGGAGGCGGGGGAGGGGGGCGCTGAGGGGGGAAGGGTCAATAATGTAGCACCAATAATAGCAGTAATAGAGGTATATTATTTTTTTATGGCAAGGAAGGCAGGTCAAGGGCAAAAAAATAAATAAATAAATAAAATAAAATAAAAAACAGCAACAAGATCCTGAGCTTCCTGATACTCTCCCCTTGAAAGTGTCTTGATACTCTCCTCTTGACAGACAGCAGTAGTAATAGTAGACACACTCCCTCACCCCTACCCACACCCATGAAACAGTCCCAGCTCCCCCCACACTGTTCCCGCCACAAGGCTGGGTCTGTGCCAGGTAAGACAGGATGATCAAAAGCCTTGTACAGTAAAACAAAGTTACCTCAGGAAGCAACAAGAATTCCTAAGGCTGCAACATTATCCAAGGCTGTAGTAAGGTTAATCAAGGGTGCAACATTATCTGAGTCTGCAATATTCAAGGGTATAACAACATTATCCAAGGCTGTAGAAAGGTTAATCAAGGGTGCAACATTATCTGAGTCTGCAATAAGGTTAATCAAGGGTATAACAACATTATCTAAGGCTTCAACAATATTAACTGAAGCTTCAACATTATCTAAGGCTTCAACAATATTAACTGAGGCTTCAACAACATTATCTAAGGCTTCAACAATATTAACTGAGGCTTCAACAACATTATCTAAGGCTTCAACAATATTAACTGAGGCTTCAACAACATTATCTAAGGCTTCAACAATATTATCTAAGGCTTCAACAATATTAACTGAGGCTTCAACAACATTATCTAAGGCTTCAACAATATTATCTAAGGCTTCAACAATATTAACTGAGGCTTCAACAATATTAACTGAGGCTTCAACAACATTATCTAAGGCTTCAACAATATTAACTGAGGCTTCAACAATATTAACTGAGGCTTCAACAACATTATCTATGGCTTCAACAATATTAACTGAGGCTTCAACAACATTACCTATGAAATAACAGTATGAAAGGAATCATGATAAATAATAATAAAACAACTCATCTACTAACAATACAGTAAAAAGAAACTCTCATTTATTAATACAGCAACAGAAATAAAACTCAACTCATCTAATACAAAAGCACAGTTGTGTGTCTGAGGTGTGCAGTACCATGCTCTGGCTGCCACAACAATGCATGTCTCATTTCATGGGTAATTAATGATAGCAAGACACCTGTCACTATCATTATTATGCTGGCAGTAATGACAAATACTGTCAATTATAGTTGATTTTGAGCTTCAAATTATTAACACCGTCACAGCTGTTTGGATAATTTATAAAGTCGCTGATTAAAATTATTAAACAGCCTTGGCACTGCTCTCCGTAGAGAAAATGATAACAAATCAGGTGTCTGAGACAGTATCAATGATTTGTTTCTTAAAAACAAACATAATTATAGGTATTCCTCATCACTGCCTTTATGTTATTGATACTGGCAGCTATGCGTAGGCAATCATAAATTATCCATGAAATCAAACACACAGCGGGCTGCCAGAGCATGCTGGTGCACACGTGGGCGCCACAACCATGGAAGGAAAATGTGAGGCTTCAATACTCATCTTCTTAAACAATAATAATGAGTACTAAAACAACTCATCCACTAACAATACAGTAAAAGGAAACACCCACTTATCAATACAGCAACAGGATAAAACTCAACTCATCCAATACAATAAAAAACTAGAAGGAAAGTATAAGACTTCAATGACCAGAGTAACACAAGACTGTTGAGCCCTACAGCAAGGGTCACAGTGTTACCCTCTCAGGACTACTAGGGGTGCACAAGGGCTACAGGGTTACCTAGGGCTGGCTCTGACACTTTGTTGGCCAGAGACTTGTTGGTGAGGTTCTTGGGTAAGGTCATGGCTGGCCGGATCACCGTGGGGTAGCCTGAGTGTGTGTGTGTTAGGTCCAGCAGCGTGCAACAGCAATCACGGGTTATGGGGGTTAGGAACAAACTCACACACACACACACACACACACACAGCCTCTACTCACTGATGTAGTACATAGGAAGAAGAGGAAGATTTGCATACACACCTGAAGAAAAGCAACACTGTTATAGACACACACACACACACACACACTTACTGAGTCACAAGTTAGATCAAGAAAGTAAGGAGAATAATTCATAATTTCTTGCTTGTTGCTTCACCAGATCAAGAAGATAAGGAAAATCATTTCTCATATATACACACACACACACACACACACACTCTTCCATCTTCCACCAACATTACTGCTATCAATTGGTTTCCTTGAGTCAATGCTTACAGGATACACAATCTCAGGCTGCACAGCACAGCCCAAATGACAACTATGGTCAATAATCACACTGAAAGATTCACACTGGCAAGGCTGTGTATGCTGTGTTAAGGTCAGGGAACTAATCAAAGCTTCCTTGATAAGATTTGACCCTGAGACCTTGGAAGAATGTTTGAAAATTGTACACACACACACACACACACACACATTATAAGCTTGACTCACTCCTATAAAAATACAAATAGCAATCAAAAATACACTCACTCACCTACACCCACACAGACACCCACACCAACCCACACCCAAACCCATTCACACCCACAATACAACTAGGTACATCCACCCACCCACACCCACACCCACCCACACATCCGTACTCACGTGGCATGTTGATCTGGTGTGCAGCATACTGGGGTGGCTCCTGCATGTGGGGCGGGGGTGGCGGCGGGGCCCCATAGGACCCTCCCTGGGGCACCCCGCCGTGAGCCATGGGGTGGACCATGCCAACCTGTGGGGGAGGTGCCACCACTCCCCCGCCTCCCCCATTGTGGGCCATGGGTGCCACATGTGCCGCGGACTGGTGGGGGAGTGTGCTGTACCCGCTGGTGCGTTCGCCCCGCCGTGGGTGACCAATGGGGTAGTTCGGGGCATAGTTACTCGGCACCTGAAACAGAGGATATTCAGGCACTATCCTCTTCCTCCTTATAATCTTCCTCTTAATCCCATGCACCTCTTCATCTCCTCCTTATCTTCCTCTTTCTCCCATTCACCTCCTTCTCCTTATCTTCTTACTCCCATTCACCTCCTCCACCTCCTTCACCCCTTCCTCCTCCTCCTTATCTTCTTCTTACTCCCATATACCTCTTCATCTCCTCCTTCTTCTCCTCACTCCCATACACCTCTTCATCTCCTCCTCCTCCTTCACCCCCTTCTCCTCCTTATCTTCTCACTCCCATATACCTCTTTACCTCCTCCTCCTCTTTCACCCACTTCTCCTCCTCTTAATCTTACTCTTACTGCTCATCTGTCTATTTCTACTCCTCCTCATCATCATCATTATCATCTTCCTCCTATTCCAAGCTCTGCCTTATCAGACTATCACAAACCAAGGGGAGGGCACTTACCTGTGGGGGAGCGACAGCAGGGGGCGTGCGGTATTCCCTGGAGCCCCGCGAGAGGGAGGACACGGAGCGGTTGGCCTGGGGCGGCGTGGGGGGCTTGGTGGTGGGGGCGGGGCCGGCAGAGGTGGGGGGCTGCTGGTGGGCAGGGGGGGGCGGCACTCCCACGCTGCTGGCTGACCGTCTGGACCGAGGCGTGGAGGAGGAGGAGGAGCGGAGACCGTGCCCAATGTCATCCAAGGCTGTCGACACAAAGGGGGAGGGTTAGGATGGTCCTGCTCTCTCTCTCTCTCTCTCTCTCTCTCTCTCTGTCTGTGTCTATCGATCTCTCTCTCTCTCTCTTGCTTCCTTACATTCTTCTTTCTTATTTTATTCTCTCTCTCTTGCTTACTTCCATTTTTGCTTTTTATTTACCGACCTCTCCCTCCCATCCCTCTCTTTTTCTCCCTCCCCCCCCCCTCTCTCTCACCCCAAGACCTTGCCCACTCACCGGTAAAATCGATGGGCTTGCGGACATACTTGATAGGCTTCTCTGTGTTGGAGGGCGCCAGGATCTTGTACTGACGCGCCGTGGTCTTGTTGGTGGTGAGCACGCCGATCTCCCGCCGCGCTACCTTCTCCTTGTGCACCATCACCATCTGCAGGGGATGGGGGAGGGTGTTTGGTGTGGGGTGAGCCAGAGGGGTGACACACGAGAGGGTATCTTTATCTCCAGGGGGTGGCCGCAGCAGAAGCGTCTCCATCTCTCCCTGTTCTGGCACTCCATCTCAGCATATTCAATCCTGTTACTTCCAACTCTCTCGCTCCAATACTCATTCACCCTATTGATCCACTTCACAGGCGACACCCCCTCCCTCAGTCCTTCCCTCATACATTCTCCCCCATTCTCATCGCATGTCCAAACCACCTCAACGCACCACACTTCACCCACTCCACAATCCACTACTTTTGCTGTCGCACCCATACCAAACCGCTCATACATGCTTTCAAAACTCTCTCCATCCCATCCTGACACACCACATGCACCTCTTATAGAACTCAATTCCACTGCATACATTCTCCATTGCTGTGCTGTATTCCATGTCCAGGTGTCTGATGCAGGATAATACAGTCATCCCTTAAATTTAAAAATCCTAAAAAATCTTCTTAGAAAATCCACATAAAACTGAACTATTGGAAAACGTACTATTTGAGGGACGACTGTACTGTTCCTTACTCCCCTATTTACCTCCATGCCCACACTCCTTTCTTCCATTACCCTCTCCACTGCACCCACCACCTGTCTGTCCTGGGAGCAAGAAGTACAATAGATGGCAAGAGAAACAGGTTGAAGTAAATTAATTATGAATAAAATGTATAGTGGAAGAATAGGACTCATCTTCTCTCATATACCTTTCTTCATCTTCTCACTTCCATATACCTCCTCAACTCCTCCTCATCCTTCATCCCGTTCTCTTCCTCCTCCTCCTCCTCTTCCTTATCTTCTCACTCCTATATACCTCTTCAACTCCTCCTCCTCCTCCTCCTCCTCCATCCCTTTCTCTTCCTCCTCCTCCTCCTCTTCTTTATCTGCTTCTCACTCCCATACATCTCTTCACCTCCTCCTCCTCCTTCATCCCTTTCTCTTCCTCCTCCTCCTTATCTTCTTCTCACTAACATACATCTCTTCACCTCCTCCTCCTTCATCCTTTTCTCTTCCTCCTCCTCCTCCTCTTCCTTATCTTCTCACTAACATACATCTCTTTACCTCCTCCTCCTTCATCCCTTTCTCTTCCTCCTCCTCCTCTTCCTTATCTTCTTCTCACTAACATACATCTCTTCACCACCTCCTCCTCCTCCTCCTACCCTTGGCAACACCCATAACCTTTACCACAGCCTTATCAAGTGTGAGTGTGTGAGCCTTGAGATGCTAAGGGCCTGAGGGTGAGGGAGGAGTGCTGACCTGTGATATGTAGTTGACCTGGCTCTCCATCTCTGCCAGCTGGTTTGCCTGCTGCTCCACCATCTGCAGGAAGTTGTAGGCCAGGGTGTTGATCTGGTATGCCACGCTGGCCAGGCTCTGCGTTGTGTAGTTCTTGGTCTCCTCAAGTGCGCCATTCTTGTTCTCAGCCTGCCGGTGGAACGCTTATTGAATTTACTTATTTACTTATTGAATTTTCTGCCCCCTTCTCATGCACTTTTTCTCCTATACTAAACTACTTTTCTATAATACAATACACACACACACACACATCGGCGAAGAGTGTGCAGAGCTTCAAGGAAAAGTTGGATAATTATAGATACGGAGACGGGACCACACGAGCGTAACCCCAGGCCCTGTAAAATTGCAACTAGGTAAATACAACTAGGTAAACTAGGTAAATACACACACACACACACACACATGCATAAAACTAAATAAGATAAATAAATGAAATAAAAAATGAAAAAATAAAGATATAAACAGATAAATATATAGATAGATATTGACCACACATAAAATTTAATGCCAGACCAAAGTGATCTATTCATACGGTAATTCATCCGATATCAATAATAATACATAGTGTAATAATGTATCAATAACATACAGTGTAGGACATAATAACTCATGGTGTGGTACAAGTGTGTATATTCACCCATTACCCATAACATGAAGGTTTCTCCAGCATTTTGACAGGGAGCAACACTACACATTTAGCAGAGAGAAAACAAAAAGCAGAGAGCAACAAAACAGTGGTGTGTGCGTCCTCACCCTGGCAAAGTTCTCGATGCAGTATGCGGCCACCTTCTCCAGGTTGGCGTGGGAATCTGAGAGGGACTGCCGGCCCTCGGGGATCTCCTGCTCCACCAGCGTGACAAACTCAGACGACAGTGCCATGGCGGTGGTGGTGGTGGTGGTGTGTGGCACAACACCTGCGGGCCCTCTGCAAGAAAGGAACACTCCCTCAGCCACATCTGTCATCACAGGAAAATACTGAAAAGGAAAGTGTGTGAAGAAGAAGAGGAGAGGACTGAGAGGAGGAGGAGCTAAGAAGCAATACGAAGCGTTACAGGTCAAAAGAAGGATGCAGACACAGATAAAGGAATGGGATTGAAATACTGCCATGAGTCCAGCAGAGAGGAAAAGGGAACACTAGAGGACCTTGATCAGAGCAAACACTTCCATCATCTGAGTTGTAACTGACTGGAACTCTCTCCTCCCGAAATTGACCTATCTTTCGGCCACTCCTCTGAGCTCTTTGTAGGAGCAGCGAATAGCGGGCTTCTTTTTCATTATTGTTTCCTTCTTTTGCCCTTGAGATGCCTCCTTTGATGTAAATAAAAAAAAAAAACTCAGATGTTCCTTGTCAATGCTCCTTCAACCAGTTCTTTTAAACCCAGACTGGATAATTGTTCTTGGGTATGCTCAACTATAAGTCTGCCAATAATTAACTCTAAGGGAAAAGAAAAACTGGTAGACTCACTCCCATACCCTCCTGAAACCTCATCAACGGTAAACGGTAATAGTATCAGCCGGTCATGACTCGAAAAGTAGACATTTGCGAAGGAACCGAGGTACAAAATCATGCAATTCACAACAACTACCACCAGAAAAACATGAACCGTGTGAGAAAATCGTTGGTTGGCTGAAACTGTACTGTCCTATCAGTCTATAATTACAAACATTCAGTGACATTACACACTGAAGACTAATAGATGGGAGCCATACAGTAGTCTAGTTAATTAACAATAATTAATATACACCCATGAATATACAGTACACAACTCAGTCTTTTGTACTTAATTGTCTTATACTCACTCAGTTATATACAAACCCCTACAGACTAGCGTACCTACAGATTTCAACTGCCCCTTTCTATCCCTATTTCGTATACCTAATATTGCCTAACGTGTGCACATGGGGAGGCAACCAGGTGATGATGTGACCCCACCCACGTAAGTTTTTCTAGTGTATTTCCTTGTCGTGGTATAGAGAACGGGTGGGCCAACCAGGCGAGTAAATGTAACAGATACAGATAAGCCCCTAAAGCCTGGCCTGCATTCTCGGGGGCAGCGGTAAGTCCAGCCAGCCCCATCAGCCGCGCTCCCTGCCCACCTCTACACACTCACAACATCCACCGAGCACACTCACATCCCCTGCCGCCTCCGTAGCTCCTGTGGGCGAGGCGGGAAGGATTAACTCGGCACAGGGAGGAAGGGCGTCGGCTGCCTGCCTTGTTGTTGTGTGTCCAGGGCTGCCACTCGCACCCTCTGACACATCACTAAAACATGCATAAAACAACAAAATGCACCCTATATACACTAAAAACTAGACCTATTACAAGTTTCAAAGGTACAGACAATATTAATAGTTTAATAGGACATGTTTAGTGGGCAGGGCAGGCCATATGAAATCCTACCAAACAAGATAAAAGTTGCCTGAGATAACAAGTTGATATGCCAAAAAAATATAATATGGCCAGTTTCACGTTATTCCAGGGTTTATTTTTCTTTCAATGAGTCACTTTATACCATAGCCACCCCATACCTTATAGCCAGCCTCCCTCAGTGTTTACGTTGAGCAGTGTGGCGGCTTCCCCTTCCTCACCCTGGGGCCGCACGCTTGTTTCCATTTGATTACTTGATTACTTGCTCCTGAAAACACTGCAGAAGAAGAAGCCACGACATTTCCAACCCCTAACACACTGAAGAATATTTCCCCACCCCTGCACCGCCTGGACCCCACAGCTGACCAAGGGTACGCGTGTGTGGCCCCCCAGACTGATTATCTTGTCTTGTAGCTCAGGTAATGTTCACCACGGTCGACTTGGGACGTTGGGAGTC
Organism: Eriocheir sinensis; assembly: GCF_024679095.1. Lineage (NCBI taxonomy): Eukaryota > Metazoa > Arthropoda > Malacostraca > Decapoda > Varunidae > Eriocheir > Eriocheir sinensis. Next base: position 178,633 of record NC_066555.1, read on the forward strand.
CAGCGCCCCCACACTGTGCTCCACTCCTAATGTGGCTCAGCTGGTCAGGGAATAAGTTACTCTCTGCCCCCCTTGGAGTAGTCGCGTGTAGAACAAGGGGCTCATCGGGGATCCCCAGCAGGAACAGGTCCAACTTTCTCTTGAAGGTCTCCGTGCTGCAGTTAGTAGTGTCCCTGATGTCCCTCGGCAGGCAGTTGAATAGTCTTGGTCCCTCATTGGTAAAGCTGGTGGCATGGCCGTCCTTGTGATGTTGTCAATGTACTCAGTGGGTGAAAAGTCGTGACTGACTAGTACCCCCAGGTCTCGTAGGAAGCTCTTCTCTGCAATTTCTTGACCTTCTGCCTGGTGCTGTGAGGTCTTGAGGTGGGCACTTTCCCAAAATCGTTTATCTTCTTCTTGAGTTGTATCTCAATGTATCGCTTCTTAGTTCCTCCTCCTCCTCCTCCTCCTCTCAGTCCTCTCTTCTGCTTATTCACACAACTTGCTTGTCAATGGCATTATATTTTTTAACTTTCCTCGCTGTAACTCTGTCACTATAAATTTTCAGTTTCGTTGCTTGAATCACTTGTTTAAAGTTGTTTTCAGTCCTCCGCAGGGCTTTCAACAATATAATGATGTTAGTACCGAACATTATCCTCATCGGTGCGCATGTTTGTTGTGTTGTAGGATTTAGCGAGTAAGTGAGTCTTCGGTGCTTTCTTGAAGGTTGCTAAATTGCCCTTCCTGTTTAAGGGGCAGAAGTCGTGTAAAACTATCACAAGGATCACAAAATCTCTCCAGGAAAATCCCACCTACTTCTACGAGGGGCTTTTCAAAACAGGTGAACTGAGGCACCGATACCATTATAAATACAGGCTTCTTCTTCTATCAGACACTCAATAGCCAACCCCTGCCCCAAGCTTGTCACCCTAACACCTCCTTTTGTTTTGTTTTTACAGCAAGGGAGGGACTTCAAGGGGAAAAAAAAGAAGCTTACTAGACGCTGTTCTGAATAAAAGAAAAAAGAACAAGAGGTCAAGATCTCATTCTTTTCCTGAAGGTGTTGTCAGTAGTGGCTGAAGGGGAACCAAGGTCTGCTGAGTCTCCTCGTGCCCGGCAGCTTCCAGTACCCAGCGGCCGTGGCATCCTGAGCCTCCCCACAGCAGACAGTCTCCCCCTGAGCCCCAGGTGCCAGTGCCAGGGTGGGCCGCGGCACTATGGCGGAGAAGGAGTTCAAGCTGGACCATGACTGTGAGCTGCGCTTTGAGGTGGAGAGCAAGAAGGATACGGTGGAGCTAAAGGTGGGGGGAGAGAGAGAGAGAGAGAGAGAGAGAGAGAGAGAGTTGAATAAGTGTAAATAATGTGTAAGAAAGAGAGAGAGAGAGAGAGAGAGAGAGAGAGTTGAAGAAGCAGAAATAATGTGAAAGGGAGAGTGAGCTGTAAAAGTGCCAATAATATGTGTGTCTGTCTTCCAGTTGACCAGCGGCAAGGCGGAGGTGTTTGGCACTGAGCTGGCACCCGACAAGCCCTACACCTTCTTCCCCGGTGCCAAGGTGGCTGTCTACACCTGGCACGGCTGCGGCCTCAAGCTGACCGGCGCCACAGAGGGGACTTATGTGGCCAAGGAGACGCCCATGGTGAGGGGGCCGCTACTACAATCTCTCTCTCTCTCTCTCTCTCTCTCTCTCTCTCTCTCTCTCTCGCTCTTGCTCTCTCTCTATTTATCTATATATCTGTCTATATATTTGGTGGTCTTTTTTTATGTTTTGACCACTGGCTGGAGTAGGCTTTCTTGGTGGGGCTTGGTGGTAGGCCCATTGTGGCTCAGACAGGTGTTTATAGTGGCTGCCTGTAGCTGTATTTGGTAATCTTTCTATCTATATCTGCCTATCTATCTATCTATCTATAATTGGTGATGCATCTGTTTCTATATGTGGTGATGTGTCTATATTTGATGATCTACGGTATCTATCTATATGTCTGTCTATCTACAATATATTTGATGATGTATTTGTATTTGGTGAAGAATCTATCTACTATCTGTATGTGGAGATTATCTATTTCATGATCTATCTATCTATATATGTCTATCTATCTCTATATAGTAATGTGTCTGTATCTGTGTGTGGTGCTGTACCTGTCTACCTGTCCTCCCTCCCCCCCAGGTGATGTACCTCAACACCCACGCTTGCCTGGAGCGGCTGAGGAAGCACGCTGACGAGGGTCTGGGGCGGGGCGAGGAGACCCGCGGCCCCGTCACCATGGTGGTCGGCCCTGGTGCGGTGGGCAAGTCCACACTCTGCCGCATCCTCCTCAACTACGCCGTGCGGATGGGGCGGCGGCCCATCTTTGTGGACCTGGATGTGGGCCAGGGGGCCATCTCCATACCTGGGACCATTGGTGAGGCATGGGGGGGGGACATGGGGCAAGGAGGGAGACTCACTATTTTCTCCTCTTCATGTTTATTCTCGTCTTCCCTTCCTTCCCTTTTCTCATCTATCACTCCCCCTCCTCCTCCTTCTCCTCTAACCCCTTCTTCTTCCTCACCCCCCACAGGCGCCCTGCTGGTGGAGCGCGCGGCCTCGGTGGGTGAAGGGTTCTCCCAGGAGGCGCCGTTGGTCTACAACTTTGGGCACCTGTCCCCCGCCAGCAACCCCACGCTGTACAACATCCTGGTGTCCCGCATGGCAGCCACCGTGCAGGAGAAGATGGCCAGGAACAGGAAGGGTAGGCAGGGGAGGAAGGGAGGGTATGAAGGGGAAGGAAAGATATGCCGAGGAAAGGGAAGGCAGTAGAAGGGAAAGGGAAGGAAGGGTAAGGGAATGGAGAGAGAGGAAAGATATGCCAGGTAAAGGAAGGGTAGTGTTGGCTCTGAAAGGGAAAAGGAGGGAGAGAAGGAAGGAAAGGGAGAGAGGAAGAGGAAAGTTATGCAGGGGGGAAGGGGAAAGAGGGAGAGAGAAAAAGGTTGCAGGAGAAGGGGCATAGGCTGTAGGAAGGGAAAGAGAGAGAGATAGGGACACACCCACAGCCCTTGCATTCAGGTGTGTAGGAGTGTGTGAGAGAGCACCTGAGAGCCCCCCTTCCACATCTGTCTGCAGAATGAATGAAAGCATGAAGATGCTGGTTAACTCATGCATAAGAAATTTGGATAGAATAGGGATGAGCAAGAGAGTGTGAGAGTCCCCCTTTCACTCTCATCTGTCCCCAGCATAAGGAATGAAAGAATGAAGATGCTGGTTAACTCTTGCATAAGGAATTTGGATAGAATAGGGATGAGCAAGAGAGTGTGAGAGCCCCCCTTCCACACCTAAAGCTCATTGTCAGGTGTATAGGAGTGTGTAAAAGTTCCCCTTCTATGTTCGTCTCCCCCCCTAGTGGCTGCATCGGGCGTGGTGATCAACACGTGTGGCTGGGTGAAGGACGAGGGGTACAAGAGCCTGACCCACGTGGCGCAGGCGTTTGAGGTGGACGTGATCATCGTGCTGGACCAGGAGAGGCTGTACAATGAGCTGGTGCGAGACATTCCCTTCATCAAGGTCGTCTTCCTACCCAAGAGTGGCGGGGTGAGTGCAAGGGGTCATTGTTTAGCCTAACATTATTATCATTTCCTCTCCATGTTCTCCCTGGCCTTCTAGCTGATGTCCTCCCTAGCACCTCCATTTCCTCCACCATCTCTCTCTCCGGCGCCGAGACAGACCACCCTAATAATCATCATCATCCACCATCTCTGCCCTCTGTCTCTTCTCACGTGTCCCAACCATTGCACCCTTCTCTGCCAAGCTCCTGATTAGAGTATATCGTCTCCTTCGTAAACAGAGTGCCTGAGTCATTATTTTATACTTTACAGGAAATCAGAAAAAGAAGTCATTATCTCATTTGGCTCAAGATTTAGGCAGAAATGAAAAGGCCAATTCTAGAACACTCAAACCCAAGGCAGCTATACAAAAATGGGGGTCACTCATGTTGAAAAATTGATGTAAACAAAAACCTGGAAATCGCTGAAAAATGACTTAGGCAATTATCTTATGAGGGTGACGATATAAACTCATAAATGATTTAGATGAATCAGATAATATAGATATAATATAGGAAAGCTTGGACAAATTTATACAAGGAGACAGGACTATCCCAGCTTACCTCAGGCACTGTAAACCACTGATAGCTAAATACAAATAGGTAAATACACATGCCCTCTCTCCCCCCCCTAGGTCGTGGAGGGCACCCAAGCCATGCGCGCCTCCTCCCGTGACGACCGCATCCGAGAGTACTACTACGGCCTGCACACCAAGTACCACCCCCACAGCTTTGAGGTCAAGATGTCACACTTCCAGATATACAAGATCGGGGCCCCAGCGCTGCCAGACTCCTGCATGCCAGCGGACATGAAGGTGGATGACCACATGACCAAGCTGGTGCCTGTGGAGCCAGGTGAGAGAGAGAGAGAGAGAGAGAGAGAGAGAGAGAGAGAGAGAGAGATATGAATGAATAAGTGAAAGAAAGGAGGAATAAATAATATGAGAGAAAGAATAAACAAAGAAAAAGATAAATAAAAGAGTGAAAGAAAGAAGGGATAAATGAAGAGTGAAAGAGAGAGAGAGAGACAGACAGACGAGGGAGAGAGAGAGAGAGAGATGAATATATAACAACTATCACCCTTTCACTATATCAACAAACATATCTATAGTTTCCTTCGCCTAAAATAGAGTTGTTAACCCTTCCAGGCGTGAAGCTGAAGCACCACATCCTCGCTGTCAGCCTGGCCACCGACCCCGAGGAGCTGCTCACCTCCAACGTGGCCGGCTTCATCTGCGTGTGAGTTACCTTCTTTGATTCACAGTCTCAGATGCTTTCGGATGCTCTTTGGTTCATGCTCAGGGTGGTGGAGGAGAGGAACATAATATAGGAGTTTTCTCTGTGGTGGAAATATGAAAGGAAGTTTGAAATAGAGGCTAGGCAGGTGTTTATAAGGCTGGGCAGGGCAGAAAGTATAGAACTGACTCTGAGGTCCACATTCTTAGAAGCTCTTTGGTTCATGCTCAGGGTGGTGGAGGAGAGGAACATATATAGGAGTTTTCTCTGTGGTGGAAATATGAAAGGAAGTTTGAAATAGAGGCTACGTAGGTGTTTATAAGGCTGGGCAGGGCAGAAAGTATAGAACTGACTCTGAGGTCCACATTCTCAGAAGCTCTTTGGTTCATGCTCAGGGTGATGGAGGAGAGGAACATCTATAGGAGTTTTCTAGATGATGGAAATATGAAAGGGAGCTTGAAATAGAGGCTAGGCAGGTGTTTATAAGGCTAGGCAGGGCAGAAAGTATAGAACTGATGCCAAGATGTGTTCTCTGAAATGCTTTTGGCTTTCACAATCACTGTTTCCAAAAGCCACCAAAGAGATTAGTCAGTTTCCCATGAGAGGTTTTCAAGTTCATGGTGCAGAAGCCTTGTCAAACTCTCACCAGGCTCATAACATTATCCATCCATTTCACTCTTCCTGAGCGGTTGGACGCTTTATGGCTCTCCTCCATTCTACTCTGTCTTTTGCCTGATGCTCATCCAATCACATTAGTGCCAAGTCTTCCTGTATACACCTTCTCCACGTTTACCAAGGTCTACCAACTGATCTTCCTCCTACCTCTTATCTCTCCAAAACTCCCAGCACTGCATCCTCCCCTGCTCTCTTTACATGTCCAAACCATCTGAGTCTTTCCCTTGTGAGCACTGTTTCCAGGTCCTCTGCTCCACATCTGTTAGCTACATCTGTACTGAACACCCTGTCTTGCCACCTGATCCCTGCCATATACCTCAGCTTCTGCGATCACTTGCTCTCATGGAAATGCTAACACCACCTCTACCAAAGTCTTATCAAATGTCTGTGTAAACCCCAAAATGCTTGAGAATACTGGCCTGTTGTAGTCCCCACTTCTTAACTTGCCAGCAGACTTTGTAAACCATTTTTTTCCAGTCTCTTCAGCCCTGTCAGCTCTTTCCTCAGCCCCAGTTACCCACCAGTCACCCCTCCACCACCTCCACCAGACCCCAGCTCATGTTGTTTCCTCTTTCCAGGCTGGAAGTTGACGAGGAGAACAAGTTGGTCAAGGTCCTCTCGCCCCAGCCCAAGCCCCTGCCCAAGACCATCTACATATTGACAGACGTACAGTTCATGGACTCCTCGTAGGCCCAGAGCACCACCACTGTGTGTTTCCTATAAGTCCTCACCAGTAACGTTTGCATACCGTGTATGTCGCCATCATCATTGCCATCACAAAGACAGTCTCTCACCCGGAGCGGCTAGGCAGTCTCTGGCCCGGAGCGGCTGGAACACTGCCCTATGTGCACTTGTGTGGAAGGTGAGATGGATTTATAAGTGAAAGAAAGAAGGAAGAAATGAAGAGAGAGACAAGTAAGAAAGGTGATTCCCTCCAAAGCCATGATGGGTTGACTGGAGTGTTACTTTAGGGAGGGAGGGAAAGAGAGAGGGGAGGGAAGGTCGGAGGTAGGGAGTGGAGTCTTTAAAGAAGGAGAATGATTTTAACCTAGAGGAGGGGGAGTAGCTGTAGAAGTAGTATTACCATTATCATTAGTAGGTATACCAATAATAGTAGTAGTAGTCGTAGTAGTTCTTGTAGCAGTATTTAAGTTAACCTAGAAGAGTAGTAGTAATTGTAGAGGTACCAGTCTTAATAGCAGTAGTACCATAGATGTAGTAGCAGTAATTGTAATTGTAGTAGTAGTAGTAATTGTAAGTGTAGTAGTAGTAGTAGTAGTAACAGTCGTCAGCAGAGCCTCCTTGAAGAGTATTATCCATGTCAGTTTCGCCTCCCAAAACATGTGCAAAAAAATAATAACAGTTGAAAATGTTGCCTCACCACACAAGTATATATATACAGGAGGATGTCATTTTATTTTCTACTTTCACAAGGTTTTTTTTAACAATGTCATCACAAGTTTGTTAATAAATTGTGGTCATGAATTACTTACTCATATGTTTTACTTGCCCCTCAACCCCTTCATCACAGGCACATAAGATAAGATAAACTGGAAGACTTAAATTACAAAGAAAAAATGGAAAAAAAAAAAGTACAGCTGATAACACTGGAGGAGAGAGAGAGAGAGAGACCTGACTACACTATGATAAATAAACTCTTGAATGACTTAGAGGAAACAGATAATAGAATGTGATATACAGATGCTAGAAAAATAGATGAAATAGGGATGCTGGGCAGTTATGTGAGTGAAAAATAGGGAGGTGAGGAGATGAAATAGGGATGCTGAGAGGCTAATTAGGAGATGAAACACAAAATAGGGATGGAAAAGAAAATGTGAAATGAGAATGCTAGAAAAACAGATGAAATTGGAATGCTGGGCAGTTATGTGAGTGAAAAATAGGGAGGGGAAGGAGATGAAATAGGGATTCTGAGAGGCTGAGGAAATGAAACAAATGCAAAATAGGGATGGAAAAGAAGGTAATGTGAAATAGGGATGCCAGAAAAAAAAGAAGAGATGAAATAGGGATGCTGGACAGTTATATGAGGGAATTAGGGAAGGGAAGGAGATGGAATAGGGATTCTGAGAGGCTGAGGAGATGAAACAAATACAAAATAGGGATGGAAAATAAAATGTGCAATAAGGATGTTAGAAAAATAGATGAAATTGGGATGCTGGGCAGTTATTTGAGTGAAAAATAGGGAGGGAAGGAGATGAAATAGGGATTCTGAGAGGCTGAGGAGATGAAACAAATATAAAATAGGGATGGAAAATAAAATGTGAAATAAGAATGTTAGAAAAATAAATGAAATTGGGAAGCTGGGCAGTTGGAAAGGAAAAATAGGGAGGGGAAGGAGATGAAATAGGGAATCTGAGAGGCTGAGGAGATTAAACAAATAAAAAAATAGGGATGGAAAAAAAAGATAATTTGAAATAAGGATGCTAGAAAAATAGATGAGATTGGGATGCCGGGCAGTTATGTGTGTGAAAAATAGGGAGATGAGGAAATGAAATAGGGATCGATGCAGAGAGGTTTAGCAGATGAAACAAATACAAAATAGATAAAATTGGGATGCTGCATGGGCAGTTATGAAAGGGAAATAGGGAGGGTGAGGAGGTGAAATAGGGAATCTGTGAGGCTGAGAAGATGAAATAAGATAAAAAATAGGGATGCTGGAAAAAAGAGAAGGAAAAACAATGATATATAAATATATACAGGAGATAAATAGGGTTGTTGGGAGGGCGATCGAGGAGATGAAATAGGAATGCAACAAGAGGAAATATAATGTTAAATAAGAAATAGGGATAAATATGAAATAGGGCTGCTATGGGTGACTATACATATATTGGAAGGAAATAAGAATTAACATATACGAGGGTGAAATAAAAAAATAGGTTCTGTAGATTTAAAATAGAGAGTGAGATGAAGATGCTGAAGACTGCATGTGCGAGATGAGGCCGGATGCTGAAAGTGAGATGAAGATGATGATAGTGATCGAGATGATGCTGAAGACTGTGAGATGAGGATGCTGAAAGTGAGATGAAGATGATGATAATGAGATGAAGATGCTGAAGAATATAGCTGTGAGATGCTGCATGAGGACTGTACGTGAGATGAGAATGATGAAAGTGAGATGAAGATATATGAAAGTGAAATTAGGATGCTGAGGACTGTGAGATGAAGATATGAAAGTGAAATGATCGAGGATGCTGAGGACTGTGAGATGAGGATGAGGATCGAAAGTGAGATGATCTCGAGGATGGTGAAAGTGAGAAGATTATGAAAGTGAGATATGATCGAGGATATGCTGAGGACTGAGATGATGAGCTAGGATATGCTAATCGAAAGTGAGATGAGGATTCTGAGGACTATATAGTGATCGAGATGAGGATGCTGAATGTGAGATATGAAGATTTTGAAAGTGATCGAGATGAAGGATCGATGCTGTACGTGCAGTTATAAGAGAGAATTTAATGGGGAGGGAGAGGAGATGAAGTAGGGATTGCAAAAGACTGCGGAGATAAAATATGGATGTAAAAGAGAAAGATAATATGTGAAATAAGGCTGCTGGAAAAAAAAGAAAAAAAAAAAAGATGCAGGCCGGATGCTGGGATCGAGGGAAATAGGGAGGGCGATCGAGGAGTTGAAATATATAGCAGTATAGTGGTAGCAGTAGTAGTATAATAGAAGCAGTAGTAGCTAGTAGTAGTAGTAGCAGTAGTAGTAGTAGTAGTAGTAGTAGTAGTAGTAGTAGTAGTAGTAGTATTGTGATAACCAAGACCCAGACCGTTGGAGGGAGGAGGAGTGTCAACACGTCATCTCAACTCAACACGCTCGCGTCCCGCGAACACCCCGTGGCTCTCTCTCCCCCAGGCCGCCCAGACACCCGAGACAAGGCCAACACATGGAACACTAGACAACACACAGGTAGGGAAAGACTATTTACAGCTGGGGTAAGACAGGAGGAGAGCCTGAGGGACCCTTAGCGGCGGCGTGGCCCAGGGCTGGGAATATTGTTTTATACATGTTATATTTTTTTTTATAGTGAAGGGGACGCCGCCCTCCTCCAGGTGGAACATGGTGTCACTGCGCCTGGCCTCGGTGCTCATCTTTGTCTCGTTGGCCCTGGAGCCTCTGGAAGGAAGACTTACGCTAGGGCTGACACATTTGATCTGGCAGGCCGTGGAAGGTTGATGACACAGGGCAGGCACAAGCAGGGAGATAAAGTATTTTTGTGTTATGGGAGCACTTGTTGAAGGGGAGGGCTTGTTGAAGGGCTGACTCACTGGCAGGCCGTGGAAGGCTGATGACATATGGGAAGGTTATGCATTCATGTGTTGTAGGCGGACTTACATAAGGGATGACACACTCTGGCAGGCCGGGGAAGGTTGATGACACAGGGCAGGCATGACACCCCTATGGGAAGGTTAGGCATTCATGTGTTGTAGGAGGACTTGTTGAAGGGTTGACACACTCTGGCAGGCCGTGGAAGGCTGATGACACAGGGCAGGCATGACACCCCTATGGGAAGGTTAGGCATTCATGTGTTGTAGGAGGGCTTGTTGAAGGGCTGACACACTCTGGCAGGCCGGGGAAGGCTGATGACACAGGGCAGGCATGACACCCCTATGGGAAGGTTAGGCATTCATGTGTTGTAGGAGGACTTACATAAGGGCTGACTCACTGGCAGTCTGTGGAAGGTACAAGGACAAGCAAGGAGGTCAGACAACCCCCCATCGTATCTGCTATAAGGTCCGGTTTCTGTGAAAATCAAAACAAAACAAAAAGTCCCAGTTTGTGACAGCCGGCACTTGCACCCAGATATGTCAATTTTTACCCTCCTCCCTCCAGCTGATTTGGCTTTGCTCTTCAAGTGGCTTCAAAGGTCCACATTTTTTTTTACAGCAATGGAAGCAGCTCAAGGGCATAAAAAAAAGGAGACAAAAAAAGCCTGCTAAACGCTGCTCCTAAAAAGATAAAAGTAGTGAGTGTCCTGATTTAGTTGAAAAAGACCCCCTTCCCTTTTACAGCCCTGGGTACACCCCTGACATGGGAGGTTAGGCATTCATGTACTACCATTCCTTATCTTATGCGTTTCTCCTCCTCCTCTTCTCTTCAACATGAAAAATCTCTCTCTCTTTCTCTTCTCTCTTTTTCTATCTTCACTCTTGACTGCTCTTCTGAACTTGCTAACCTCCCCCTCCTCCCCTGCCCCGCCCGACTTTCGACTCTCTCATGCCTCATCCTATGCTCATCCCACCCCTGTTCAAGGGGTTAAGCACCAGCATTTCATCCCTCCTTTCGGTTCATCCCAACAATTGACAATCTTTCTTCATCCTGCTCATCTGTATTTCCTCCTGAATCTTTCAAGAGGGAGGGTATCAGGACACCTCCAGCTCCTCTCCTCCCGAACTGACCTATCTTTTGGATTCTTTTTTTTAGAGCAGCGAAGAGGGCATTTTTTTTTTATTAATGTTTACTTTTTTTGTGCCCTTGAACTGTCTCCTTTGCTGTAAAAAAAAAAAAAAAAAAAAAAAAAAAACCCTAATCTCTCTGTCTTAATCCTTACCTCATGTTTTTCCCTAATTTATTCTTCCTTTGCCAGGTGCAGGAGGTTCAGGGGAGGTGACGAGTGAGAGAGCCAACACACACACAGGCCAGGTGTGCGCCAGGGCCTTGCCAGTACATGAGGTGCCGGTGCTGTGTTCTGCGGGCCGTCCACCATGGAGCTGAGGTTACACTTGTTAGTCCTGGTGTGGATGTGTGTGGGTGCCCTGGCCAAGAAGAACATTGAGGAGGAGGAGTATGGGGTGAGGTACGCCACTGACTGTGAAGGTGAGTGCGAGGGTGACTGAAGATGTGTCTGGTACTTAACCCGTCCGCTGCGATTGGCACGGATTTTGCCTTCACTGGTAGCCTGGTACCTTATAGTCCCAGGTCTTTCTCTGCCTCTGTGGTGGATAGTGGAGTGTTTCCCATGTGGTAGTGGTATGCTGGATATCCCTTCACTGGTAGCCTGGTAACATATAGTCCCAGGTCTTTCTCTGGCTCTGTGGTGGATAGTGGAGTGTTTCCCATGTGGTATTGGTGTGCTGGATGTCCCTTCACTGGTAGCCTGGTACCATATAGTCCCAGGTCTTTCTTTGGCTGGCTCTGTGGTGGATAGTGGAGTGTTTCCCATGTGGTATTGGTATGATGGATATCCCTTCACTGGTAGCCTGGTAACATATAGTCCCAGGTCTTTCTCTGCCTTTGTGATGGATAGTGGAGTGTTTTTCATGTGGTATTAGTATGCTGGATATCCCTTCACTGGTAACCTGGTAACATATAGTCCCAAGTCTTTCTCTGGCTCTGTGGTGGGTAGTGAAGTGTTTCCCATGTGGTATTGGTGTGCTGGATATCCCTTCACTGGTAACCTGGTAACATGTAGTCCCAGGTCTTTCTCTGGCTCTGTGGTGGGTAGTGAAGTGTTTCCCATGTGGTATTGGTGTGCTGGATATCCCCTTCCAAGGTGCAGGACTCTACATTTTTCTTCATTGAATTGTAGCAGCCACTTTTTGTTCCATTCCTGTAGCTTGGTGAGGTCTTCTGCAAGGAAATATGCAGTCAAGGGGTTAAGAATACAAGGGAACTGAAAGGCTTTGTTTGTGGCACTGATGGAAATATATGAAATGTATTGTATTTTTGACTTCACATTCATTTCAACTTGTGTAAAACTACCTGTGTATATATCTATGTACCTGCCCTCTTTGATTGTCTATTTATTTACTCCCAGAGGTAATTATCATGCGGAAGTACCTAGTCATTTTAATCTCAGCCTATCACTTCAAGTAACTCTATGATATGAACCCCTCTCCACGCTCCCTCCTCACTCCCCCCCAACAATCAAGGGCCCTGACTAACTTGAGTGTGTTGTTGCCGCAGTGTGCAAGCTGGTGACCAAGGAGGTGGGTGAGCGTCTGCAGGCCAAGGACTCGTCGGGGGTCATTGAGATGGGCTACAGCATGGATACCAAGAAGAAGAAAACCAAGTACAACAAATCGTAAGCAAGCAGAAGGGTTGTGTCACATAGGGGGGTCAGTCTAGGGAAGGGTTGTGTCACATAGGGGGGTCAGTCTGGGGAAGGGTTGTATCACATAGGGGGGTCAGTCTGGGTCCATCTCTTCACCTATTATGCCAAAAATAAATGATAGGGAAGTTGCATGGGGATGTAAAAATGGTTTCAGGTGAAGTACAGTCATACCGCGGTTTACGAGTTTAATTCATTCTGGAATTGTGCTGCACACCAAAACACTCGTAAACCAAAACGGATTTCCCCATTGAAACTAACGTAACTCCCATTCATGCGTCCCTTATCTCAACAAAATATTATATAAAAATCATTTTACTTGTTGTTTTATCCAGATTTAAAGTAATTTTATCAACAAACAGCAATGATAAATAATATAAAACACAAATCAATGTGTTAGGGTTGTTATGGAGACTCCCTCATCACTCTTTGTTTAGTGTGTGTGGCCAAGCAGCTTCCCTAAGGGGCATGTGTTGTTCCAGGGAGCTGCGCCTGGTGGAGACCCTGGAGGAGGTGTGCCGGGGTATGATGGACTACCGCATCCACAAGGAGCGCACGGACTCCACGCGCTGGGCCAAGAAGATGAGCCAGACCTTCCAGACCCTGCATAACCTGGTGTGAGTGTTGGCAGCAGGACATGCTCTTTAGTATTAGTATTATTAAGCGGAAAAATCCCAGCCTAAGCAGGGCTCGAACCTTCACCTACCAGGCTGTGAAGCCTGGCAGTGCAGAGCTTTAACCACTGAGCTACCAGAGCAGTGTGTGTATGTGTATTTACCTATTTGTAGTATACAGGGCCTGAGCTCAAGCTCGGACAGTCCTGTCTCCCAGTCTATATTTGTCCAACTTTTCCTTCATAATATGGACACTGCTCGCTTCAACAATGTGTGTGTGTGTGTGTGTGTGTGTGTAGTAGTAAGAGTAAAAATAATGTTGTAGTGAGTGCCTACATGTTTGTCTGTGTGTTGCAGGAACAAGGGTGTGAAGGTGGACCTGGGCATCCCCATGGACCTGTGGGACGAGCCCTCTGCGGAAGTGGCACACCTCAAGACACAGGTGAACACAACACTATAGGAGGGGAGGAGGAGGAAGCTGCAGGAGGACAACACTAAGGACACACACAGCCTTACTTTCACTTTAACAACACAGCCTTCCTCTGCCTTAAAAATTCAGCCTTCTCTACCTCAAGAACTATGATTTACACAGCCTTCCTCCCCTTGTCCTGCCTTCTCTGCCTCAAGAACACAGCCCTCCTTCCCCATAAGAACACAGCTTGACACACCCTTCTCTACCTTACTCAAGAACACAGCCTAACACAGCCTTCTCTACCTTACTCAAGAACACAGCCTAACACAGCCTTCTCTACCTTACTCAAGAACACAGCCTAACACACCCATCTCTACCTTACTCAAGAACACAGCCTAACACACCCATCTCTACCTTACTCAAGAACACAGCCTAACACACCCTTCTCTACCTTACTCAAGAACACAGCCTAACACACCCTTCTCTACCTTACTCAAGAACACAGCCTAACACAGCCTTCTCTACCTTACTCAAGAACACAGCCTAACACACCCTTCTCTACCTTACTCAAGAACACAGCCTAACACAGCCTCACCGTTAACCCAGTGTTAGTGGTAATGGTAGCCCTTCTAAGCGAGAAAAATGACAAAAAATCATCACTCACACAAACCATTTCATAATATATATCAACGAATTTGTGATCAGTTTATGCATCATCTGTTCTGGGGGGTTTATATCATGGGAAAAATTTGGCTCGTCGCTGGTACATGGTAAAGCCGCAAATTTGGCCCGTTGCTGGTACACGGTAAAGCCACAAATTTGGCCCGTTGCTGGTACACGGTAAAGCCACAAATTTGGCCCGTCGCTGGTACACGGTAAAGCCACAAATTTGGCCCATCACTGGTACACGGTAAAGCCACAAATTTGGCCCGTCACTGGTACACGATAAAACCACAAATTTGGCCCATCACTGGTACACGGTAAAGCCACAAATTTGGCCCGTCACTGCTACTGGGTTAAATAAATAAACAATGCCTTTTCAATAACTACGTAAACACAGGCTAACACAACCTTCTCTTCCTTTCCCAAGAACACAGTCTAACCTAACCTCCCTGTGAATACATAAACAATCCCTTCCCTGTAAATACTTAAACACAGGCTAACACAACCTTCTCTACCTTACCCAAGAACACAGCCTAACCTAACCTCCCTGTGAATACATAAACAATGCCTTCCCTATAAATACTTAAACACAGGCTAACACAACCTTCTCTACTTTACCTAAGAACACAGCCTAACCTAACCTCCTTGTGAATACATAAACAATGCCTTCCCTATAAATACATCAACAATGCCTTCCCTATAAATAAATAAACACACCTTTCTCCATAGATACATCAACACACCTTTCTCTCTCTCCCTTAACCCGTCCGCTGCGATTGGCACGAATTTCGCCTTCACTGGTAGCCTGGTAACATATGCTCCTGGTCTTTCTCTGCCTCCGTGGTGTGTAGTGGAGTGTTTCCCATGTGATATTGGTGTGCTGGATTTCCCCTCCCAAGATGCATGACCTCACATTTTTCTTCACTAAATTGGAGCAGCCACTTTTTGTTGCACTCCTGCAGCTTGATGATGTCTTTTTGTAGGAAATCTGCATCCAAGGGGTTAACAGCACATCTTAACCCAATCAAACTTCCTTCCTCCTGCAGTGTGAGGGCTTCGTGGAGGACAACGAGGAGGTCATCAGCGACTGGTACTTTGGGGACCAGGGCGACACGCTGCAGGAGGCGGTGTGCTCCCAGGTGCTGCGGGAACGCCAGTGCCTCACCGAGCCCTACGGGGAGGATGTCAAGTCTCCCCCGTCGCCCAAGGGTCAGGGTGCCAAGGGGGACTCTGCCCGGACTGCCTCGGAGAAGGATGAGTTCTAGTGACCGTGGGTGTGAAGGGATGTGTTTGTGTGTGTGAAGGGATGTGTTTGTGTGTGTGAAGGGATGTGTTTGTATGTGTGAAGGGATGTGTTTGTATGTGTGAAGGGATGTGTTTGTGTGTGAGGGGATGTGTTTGTGTGTGTGTGTGTGTGTGTGTGTGTGAGAAAGAAAGAAAAATGGAGAGAAGTGAAGAGATTGGATAGGATGGGATACGAAGAGAAGGGAAGGAAAGGAAAGAGAGAGAAGGGAAGAGAGAGAGAGAGAGAGAGAGAGAGCAAGGTCATAAAGCAGCATTAGGTTTTATACTGTCAATGTTTTCTTATATGTATAGTTTGCAAGTGTCTTTAAAATCATTCATTGCTCATCATGGGAAGGCAGATTAATGATAATGGTAATGATAAGGAGGAGGAGGAGGAGGAGGAGGAAAAGATATACTAGTGTTTGTGTGTGTGTGTGTGTGTGTTACCAATGGATGCTGTTACAAGGTGCCACAAATACAGATAGATAGAAAGATAGATTAGTTGATTGATAGAGAGATAGACAGATAGTTACATCGATAAACTGATAGATAATTTTACTGTCTACCAAGATGCATGGAAAGAATAAGTTACATAAATATCTCTCATGTGGACCAGAATTTTGTAATACTCAATAACTGACAAAAGTATCAAGTGTGTCTAGAGTCTGCTTCTGTCCTTTTTCTTCTCCTAAAAAAGTCTTCTTTACTTTAAAATGCTACACTCTTTATATACTATGTTCAGAGTAAGGATGTCTTGCTACACTTTTGACAAACTAAAGTCAGAGTGAGGACGTACCTTATGAATGCTGCACTCTTGACCTGTTCCCGTCAGAGTGAGGATCTAAGAATAAAATGCTACACCTTCCTTTAAAATAAAAGATGAGAATTAGCTAAATAAAATGCTTCACTTTACTTTAAGAGGTGAGAATTAATTTCAATGCAACTCCATAAAATGATTTTGGGCACTACAATAAAAGTGAGCCTGCTATCATTAGCAAAAACTTGATTAGTTCTAATCTAGATCTCAGATTTAGAACAACTCTAAATAATTCATATTCCTCAAATTGTTCATTGCAATTTTAAAATGCAATCTTCTGTGGGGAGTGTGTTAGGAATTAAGGGTTGTCCAGGAGGTGAAGGTAATCCGGGAGCGAAGCGGAGCATCCGAAATTAGCAGTTGCTATTCGAATTCACTTCAAACCATGAAAGAATGTTCTAGAATGTCCCGTGAGAGACAAGGCCAGCTCTAGCTCGCCACGCGCTCAGTGAGCTGTGAGCCTCCACCATGGTAACACCGCAGTACATGCACACTGCTGTAGAACACGCGAGCAACGTGCCATCTACTTACTACCTCTACATTACTACAGGCCGGCACACCTTACCCGACACACTTCAGACCAACCTATTCTGAAAACCCTACAACAGTGGTTCCCATCCTTTTTTCAGGCGACCCTAATTATGCACCTCTAGACATGACCGCGACCCCACTAGTTTAGTTGTATATGTGTTATTATAATATAACAACACCATTTTTTTATTTTGAGGTCTTGGTGACCCCAGGAAAAACGCATGGCGACCTCACTTGGGGTCGCGACCCCAAGGTTGGATAAGGAGGCCCTACAACCATAAGTATTACCAGTATCTCGTACCTTTGGGCCCATAGGAGAAGGGTTATTGGGTAATTTTTGGGAGGAAGGATCTGGTAACAACACAGGTGAGTCGGTGTGTGTGATTCAGGCCTTACAAGTGTGTGTTGCGAACAATAAATTCGCAATAATTCATGATTCGTTCTGTGAAACCCATTTTATTTTTTCACAAAGCTTGCTTGTGGTCGGTTGCAAAGAACTCAGCACTCCAGAAATCCCTACAATTATGGAGGATCCTCCATTGAGTCCTAACGAGGATGTGATCAGTCTCCTTGGCCACACTGCCACCATTACTGTACCGAATCCAGCACCGAGGCTCGAGTCATTGGAACTTGGAACCAGCAGTCCTCAGCCTTCTGGACTTTGCAAAGTTCAGAAGGAAATAGCTGTTTACGTTTCTGGTGCCAGAGCAATGGAGACTAGCACGTACATAACTCGTAGCCAGCTCTCTCTGCGCCAGTAGATGCATTAAAGTCACCCAAGATAATTGGTGTGTCGCACGGGGGGCACTGGTCGACTATAGAGTTAAACTTAGCATAGAACATGTCTTTCTCCTCAAGTTCATACATCTCAGTAGGAGTGTACGTTCACTGCAATAAGAGATATGAAACCGAAGGTGTGCTTCAACCTCACCAGCATCATACGCTCGGCAACTAGACTCAGAGTAACCCCAACGACAGAGGACTGCAGTCAGTCTGAAATTGCTATAACTACTGCTTTGAAATAGGCACCATCGCTCTGGCCTGACCATGGAGTAATAGGTATAACCCCCATTACTTATCACTCCACTGTCAGGTGTCCGCATCTTAGAGCCCCATTAATTAAGTCCACTCTCAGACTCCTCTCAGGCTCTTTGATGCTAATACTTAATTACATCTGTTGATCGCTAAATTCATTTCTGGTGCAAAAATTCACATATTAAGAAATCATTAAGTACCCAAGCTTAAGCCCCGTTCACACTGTGCCGACTCTGGGCCACGACTACCCACGACTCTAGGGTACACGAGGTGTTGGGTGTTGATGTGAAAGGGTCGGGCATGTCTTGAAAGAGGCTTGAGACTGTTGCCGAATGCTGCGCCGACGTCGTGACGCGAGTCTGAAGTCGTGAGGGTTTGCACGACATGCTGGCAACTAGTTGGCCGAATGTCCCACACAGACGGCAAGACACCAAGACGCCAAGACCCCCCCCCCCCCCCCTTCTTGGAGCGTGGGAACCAACTTGTCAAATGGAAAAGTCGCTGGGTTGTCGTGGCCCAGAGTCGGCACAGTGTGAACGGGGCTTAACTGTCTCTCATTGAATTGTGAGTTGGAAAACCTCCAACCCACAAAACACTGTCCTGATGTAAGCAGGTCAAAAAATAAATTGGAAAGAAGTCCATTGCAGTTACTGCGAGTTACAACAGCATGAGGAAAGTATCCCTATACCTGCCAACATTTTTTTTCATGAAATATTCTTTTGCAATAAATTGTTTTTATGTAGTGTTCATGTATAATGAGAATGTAGTGTACTTTTGCAAATAGGTTTGTTTAATGTTGCAAATGTGTTTGTTTGAAAGTGACGTTTGTATGTGTGTTGTAGTTGTAGATGCTGAAGGGTACAGGCTGAGGGGACGCCGTGTCTTGGGAGAAGCCTGGAGGAGGCGACTGAGAGGAAGTGTCTGATTACTCGTGTCCGCATGCCTGCGCCTGTATCCTGTGTACCGCATATCTCTGTCACGTATCCCGTGTGACTTAGTAAATTCAAGAAAACCCAGCTGGTGTGTCTAAGGAATTCCTTTTCCTATGCCTTGGTGTTGTGTGTGTGAGGCGGCCAGCCAGCCACTTGTTCTGCTCACCATTATCTGCTGCCCACGGTGTTGTAGAGGTCGGTGTTTGTGATGGAGCCTGGCAGGGCGGCCATCCAGTGGGCAGGTTTCGTTGCAAGATTATTGTCATCATTCTCTCAACGAAAGTGAAAAATACTTTTTTTTTCTCAGTAGCCATTTAATCAAATAAAACGTATGAGATATCATGCTACCTTTCATGGAATCTACAGTGAGTTAAACTCAAGTCCTACTCAATAAATACTATGACTCATTTATATATTAAGTAATACTGCAAAGTTACCTTATATAGGCAAACTAGGTTTAGCCTATTAGCATAAGGATGTAAGTTTGTCATCAATAACTTCAACATGGAATTGTGCCTCAAGCCAATCACTAACCCATTTACTGCAACCTGGAAATGTGAGAAAATATTGCTGCATTGTACAATGAGAAAATATTGCTGCACTGTACAATGAGAAAATATTGCTGCACTGTATGGCATAACACGATTGAAAATCATTAGTATTCTATAGCTTTTGCCTGTGTAGAAACATCACCTACTTTAATCTTAAGTTGTAGCCATGTATCCATCTGTCAATCTCTACCATCATATGCATTCAGAGCTTCACTAGAAGGAATGGCCATGGCAGAGTCTTTATCTTCTCTAGTTTGTACATTATATTTATTCCTATTTCTGCTATCACTCCAACATCTTTTTAATAAGGATTAAAATTCTTTACAAGGCCACATCTCCCTTGATCCTATGCAGTTGCCTTTATCTCATTCTCCCCCATTTTCCTCTGATGGGTAGTCTGTTTGTTTGAATAGCATTAACTACCTATACTTCCTGCACCTTTGCTATCAATGCAAATATTCATTACCCTTTCCATTCATAGTCTACATTAAAAGGCACCACTCTGACAACTCAAAGGGATATATACTAAGATTTAACAACAAATATTTAAACAGTGACCTATTTCAGTGAGCTTCACTGCATACCACTGCATCTACCATACATGGGTTCATGTTCTTGTACTGAACAAGACCAAGTTCACAGTTTTTGTAGTGGACTGATTTGGCAAAACAAATATTCACATTACCTTACATGTGATTCTCAATACTTAAACCCTTGGAAGTAACATTTATAAGGACTGAAGATTTTGGGTTGTAAGTATTAATACAGTAGTATATAATTGGCTCATTATTAATTAAAATAAAATTTTCATATGTACTGTCTCTTCTTGCCATAAGTCTTGATGCTGGTGTGTGCCCATGATTAGCTATTTCATGGATAACTTTTCATCATAACAACACCGCCCATATTTCTTAGGGAGGAAGCCCCCCCCAACACTTGCGCCATGCGCGACTAACATAATAAATAGTTCAGAGAAAAGAGAAGGAAATATTGCCCCTTAAGTGCCCTAGTTCAAACATTCATGCAACTTTTAAGAACAGTCACCTTACACCCTGATGGCATCAGACTCATTATCTACAATTATTGAATAACCCTTCGATCAACAAGGAGTGTTACCTTGGTTTTCATAGCTCTAAAAATATACAGTGCCCTCTCGAGTTTCGCGATCCTCGAGTTTCGCGGTTAGTCCTGAATTCTTACCATCCCGACTTTCGCGCATTATCACCCCGAGGTTCGCGCTGCTTTGACATGTACGGGTCACATCTACGTCATCTACCATCGGCGTCACGCACGACCCCCCCCTTGTTGTGCTTTCCTTCCTACCATTGTATCATTTTAGTTTCATGGTGCTACCTACACATGTACTAATAGTTGTATAATCACACACTGTCCTGCCTGGGGGTTGGGATGGCATGTTCCTCCCTTCTCCCTTGCTGTTTACCTGCAACAATAAACTATCAATCAATCAATCAATCTGTTCTCAAGGTAACTCATCAGATAATCCAGCGCGCCACCCTCAATTCCAGTATTCTTGCAATCCTGAAGCAATGACTGCTCCACCGTGTCAAACGCAGTAGTAGCAGTAGTACACCTGACCTGAGTAGTCTGCATAGATAAGTCATTCAAAAGGATAAAGATAAATTTACACACACAAATCTTCCCCACATAAGCAAAACAGACCCAGGAAGAAGATAGCAATTAAAAATTTTGCCCCCGCGCCATCTTTAAAAGTCCAATATTTACACGAAAAACGCGGGAAGGAAGGAAGGGCACCGCCACACTCACCTCCACCTACACAGCCTCCTTATTTTCCTTGTTTTCCTTGCTTAATATTGTGTGTGCGTGGCTGGGACTCACTTATGCCACTGCCATTACACCGTTGAGGAGGTGGAGAACATAATAACAGTCAAATAGGAGGAGATTATCGAGTATTTGAAGGAAGAAGAGGAGGAGAAGGAGGAGGCTCAGAGTGTGCAAGTGAATCCCAAACAAGTTTCCAGCAACCTTTTACGAATATTGTCTCCCCTATAAGGTAAATAGTGCTTATATGTCGACTCTTTAGTACTTATGAGGCCATTTGAAAGGTAGGGGACGTTGCATTAGTATATAAGAAGAAATTATTGAGTGTTTTGAAGAAAGGAAGGGGAGAGAAAAGTGTTCGTAAATCCCTAACAAGTTTTTACCCTGATTTTCTTCCTCCAAGGTAAATATAGTGTCTGTATAGTTCTAATTCACTACCATAAGACATTAACAAGGTAGGGGACGTTGTATTAGTATATAAGAAGAAATTATTGAGTGTTTTGAAGAAAGGAAGGGGAGAGAAAAGTGTTCGTAAATTCCTAACAAGTTTTTACCCTGATTTTCTTCCTCCAAGGTAAATATAGTGTCTGTATAGTTCTAATTCACTACCATAAGACATTAACAAGGTAGGGGACGTTGTATTAGTATATAAGAAGAAATTATTGAGTGTTTTAAGAAAGGAAGGGGAGAGAAGTGTGTTCGTAAATTCCAAACAAGTTTTCAAGTTTTTACCATGATTTTCTTCCTCCAAGGTAAATATAGTGTCTGTATAGTTCTAATTTACTACCATAAGACATTAACAAGGTAGGGGACATTGCATTAGTAAATAAGAAGAAACTATTGAGTATTTTTATAAAAGAAGAGGAAGGTTAAGTTTTTACCCTGATTTTTTTCCTCCAAGGTAAATATAGTGTCTGTATAGTTCTAATTCACTACCATAAGACGTTAACAAGGTAGGGGACGTTGTATTAGTATATAAGAAGAAATTATTGAGTGTTTTGAAGAAAGGAAGGGGAGAGAAAAGTGTTCGTAAATCCCTAACAAGTTTTTACCCTGATTTTCTTCCTCCAAGGTAAATAAAGTGTCTGTATAGTTCTAATTCACTACCATAAGGCCATTAACAAGGTAGGGGACGTTGCATTAGTAAATAAGAAGAAATTATCGAGCATTTGAAAGGAGAAGAGGAGGAGGAGAGAGAAGAGCAACATGTTTTTACCAATAGTTTCTTCCTCCAAGGTAAATATAGTGTCTGTATAGTTCTAATTCTCTACCATAAGGCCATTAACAAGGTAGGAGACATTGCATTAGTATATAAGAAGAGACTATCGAGTATTTCCACTAAAGAAGAGGAGGAGCAGCAGGGAGCAGAGAGGAGGAACATGTTTGAACCTCCAACTAGTTTTTAAGGATATAGTCTCTCTGAAAAGAAATATAGTGTTTGTGTGGCTAGGATTTACTGTGTGCCATGAATAAGGTAGGGAACATTGCATTAGTATATAAGAAGAGATTATCGAGTATTTCCGCTAAAGAAGAGGAGGAGGAGGAAGCTGTGCAGGGGAAGAGTGTAAGAAAGGCTTTATCTCTTTTCTTGGTTTTCCTCCTCTTTTCCAATGTTTTTCCTCCCCTTATCCTCTCTTTTTCCAATGTTTTTCCTCCCCTTATCTTCTTTTTTCCAATGTTTTTCCTCCCCTTATCTTCTTTTTTCCAATGTTTTTCCTCCCCTTATCTTCTCTTTTCCAATGTTTTTCCTCCCCTTATCCTCTCTTTTTCCAATGTTTTTCCTCCCCTTATCTTCTTTTTTCCAATGTTTTTCCTCCCCTTATCTTCTTTTTTCAAATATTTTTCCTCCCCTTATCTTCTCTTTTCCAATGTTTTTCCTCCCCTTATCTTCTCTTTCCTCCTCTTTTCCAATGTTTTTCCTCCCCTTATCTTCTCTTTCCTCCTCTTTTCCAATGTTTTTCCTCCTCTTTTCCAATGTTTTTCCTCCCCTTATCTTCTCTTTCCTCCTCTTTTCCAGTGTTTTTCCTCCCCTTATCTTCTCTTTCCTCCTCTTTTCCAACGTTTTCCCTCCCCTTATCTTCTCTTT
Source organism: Eriocheir sinensis (assembly GCF_024679095.1). Lineage (NCBI taxonomy): Eukaryota > Metazoa > Arthropoda > Malacostraca > Decapoda > Varunidae > Eriocheir > Eriocheir sinensis. The sequence continues at coordinate 201,890 of NC_066555.1, forward strand.
CCTCCTCTTTTCCAGTGTTTTTCCTCCCCTTATTTTCTCTTTCCTCTTCTTTTCCAATGTTTTCCTCCCCTTATCTTCTCTTTCCTCCTCTTTTACAATGTTTTTCCTCCCCATATTTTCTCTTTCCTCCTCTTTTACAATGTTTTTCCTCCCTATATTTTCTCTTTCCTCCTCTTTTCCAAGGTTTCCTTCTTTTTCCTCCCCCTTTCCTTTTTCTCCTTTCCAGTGGTTTTCCTCCCCTTTTCTTCTCTCTCCTATGGTTTTCCTTTCCTTTCCTCTTGTTTACTATGATTTTCCTCCTTTTTCTACTGCTCCTACAGTACTACTACTACTACTACTACTACTACTACTACTACTACGACCACCACCACCACCACTACTTCCACTTCCATTCTGGGTACAAAGCAGTGTGTTCAACTTACCGAGACCACCACCCCAAAGCCTCTCTATCTCAACACTCCCACCGTGTCCTCAGGTAGAGCGAGACAGTCAGCGCCGCCAAGATGATGATGCTGCGGCCACAAGACCTCAGCGAGTTTGAGCTGCTGAGGGAACAGAACATACAGAAGAGGAAACAGATGGTAAGGATGCAAACTGTCGCACGTGTTAACAGCCCTCAGACGGCAACAGTATTTGAAGAGTAGCTCCCCCAAGATGAATGGTCCACATAAATATAGTTACACCACATAATCGATGTTTTAACTATCGGCTGTATATAGATTCTACGGCAACTGTCTGGAAGTGTTGTTATATTTCTGCCACACTGAATTTTGGACAGTCTGTGTAGAGTTTCATTGCCGTCTATTAGTTGCCTGGTAATGAGGAGGAAGGACATGATAGAGAGAGTTAAAAGGCAGTAATTGAGTAAGGTAGAGAGAGAGAGAAAGGACAGTAATTGCGAGAGAAGTGGAAGGAATTAGTAAGGATCAAGACTTTTTCTTTATCTCACATGTATTAATAGTAGCCTGGTAATGAGGAGGAAGAACATGATAGAGAGAGTTAAAAGGCAGTAATTGAGTAAGGTAGAGAGAGAGAAAGGACAGTAATTGAGAGAGAAGTGGAAGGAATTAGTAAGGATCAAGAATTTTTCTTTATCTCACATGTATTAATAGTAGCCTGGTAATGAGGAGGAAGGACATGATAGAGAGTTAAAAGGCAGTAATTGAGTAAGGTAGAGAGAGAGAAAGGACAGTAAATGAGAGAGAAGTAGAAGGAATTAGTAAGCATAAGACTCACACAAACCATTTCATAATATATGTCAAATCATTTGTGATTAGTTTTTGTATCATTTATTTTGGCGGGTCTATATCATGGTACAAATTTGGCCTGTCACTGCTACATGGTAAAGTCACAAATTTGGCCCATTGCTGCTACTGGGTTAATACATAGTAGCCTGTAAATAAGGAGAATGAAGTTGATTGAGTTGGTTAGAAGGTGGTACTTGAACAGAACGGGTCAAAAGATAAAGGATGAGGAGGGGGTTATACTAATGTTCCTTCCTCTCCCTTCCTCCCCCCACACAGATGGATGCCCTGATGAAGGACTTCCAGGAGTTCAAGGCCAGCGTGGCGCCCCCCAAGCCGGCCATCCAGGAGGTGCAGCGGCCGCCCAGGAAGCAGCAGCAGCGGAGGCGGTGCAGCGAGGGATGGGCACCGCGCAGACACACTCGCAGCCACAGCGCCGGACACAGGTTCATGCCGTACACCTCGCCGCCAAAGACAAGGTGAGATTTTTAATTATCTATTCATATATTTATTTATTTTATTTGTAGTTTCCTTTTATCTCTGTGTGGTGTTCTTATATCCTTTTGCTACACTACTGTCCAACTTCCTAATGCAAGAGTTAACCAGTCCATATATACTTTCATCCCTTGCTTTGTTTACCCCAACCGTCACTCCGCCAACCACTCCCCTTCCGCAGGAGCCAGAAGGAGCGCCCCCTCACCCCGCAGGAGGAGTGGGAGCGGCTCATCCAGGACGATGACGTCAACCCCTACTGGGTACCCCTGGAGGAGGACGAGGATGAGGAGAACAGGGAGCCGCGCCTTCTCTACGTCAAGTTCCGCTTCCCCGTCCGCCACCACCAAAGCTCTGACGGCGCCCAATCAGACAAGGAGGACGAGGATGAGGACGATGACATTCAGTGCTTTGTGGAGGTGGGTGGTGGTGGTGGTGTTAGATTCTTCCACTTCCACCTTTTCCTATTTTTATGCTTCCACCTCTTTAACTTTTTCCTGCCTCCACTTTTACCTTTTTCCTGCCTCCTCTTCCACTTTTTTCCTGCTTCCATCTCTCGACCTCCACTTTTTTTCCACTCCCATGCTTCCACTTCTAAATTTTTTCCTCCACTACCTCCACCTTTTTCTGCCTCCTCTTCCACTTTTTTCTACTTCCATGGTTCCACTTCTAATTTTTTCCTCCACTACCTCCACCTTTTTCTGCCTCCTCTTCCACTTTTCCTGCTTCCATCTCTCGACCTCCACTTTTTTTTCTACTCCCATGCTTCCACTTCTAATTTTTCCTCCACTACCTCCACCTTTTTCTGCCTCCTCTTCCACTTTTTCACACCTCCATCCCTCGACTTCCACATTTTTCTACTTCCATGCTTCCACCTCCAACTTTTTCCTCCTCTACCTCCACCTTTTCCTGCCTCCTCTTCCACCTTTCCCTGCCTTCAACTCCACTTATTCTGTCTCCATTCTTCTGGTTTTCACATAAATTATTCTCAAAGGCCAATTCTCATGTGTGTTTTTTCATGTTCATGGCTCAGAGGCTTTCTCAAACTACAAGTAACTCTTGATTTATGAGAATATTGTGTCCTTGAAGAGGTCGCGTAAATCAAAAACAGTGTAAATCAAACAAGAGGTAGGTTTGTACCTTTATTGCCTACTGTATCACTCTGACTCCTCTCCCTCTCGTGGTTCCTCCTCTGGCTACCCTTCCCCTCGTGGTAGCACAGCAGCGAGGGTGTTGTTGTTGTTGAGTAGCGTGGCAGCGTGGGTACTGTATTGTTGTTTAAGTGGCGCGCGGGAAGAACTGAGCTCAGCTGTGTGGCCGTGTGAGTCCAGTTGCGTGAGACATCTGGTGGCCACTCCATAAAATATCGCATATAAGTGAAAAAAAACGTGTAAATTAAACATTTATTTGGATTTTGGACCACGCGTTATTTCAAAAACGCGTAAACCAAACTCGCATAAATCGAGAGTTACCTGTACCACCAGGCTCATAAAGCTACCCTCGGAAATGCCCACCACCACCACCACTCCCACAAAGCCTTGGTGAATGTGTATGCTGACGTGTTTACTGGCCCCCACATACCTGCAGTACTGTTTTGGTGTGTGTGTGTGGAAGCATCTTGAGGGAAAGGAGATGAAATAAGATGACAGAAATGAAAAATAAAAGACAGTGACAGAAAACTAAGGAGAAGAATGAAAATAAAAGGGGAGGGGACAGAAACAATACCTGGTGACTTAATGGGTGTAGAGAGGGTGTGAGGAAGTGTAGGAAGGGTGTGAGGAAGAGTAGGAAGGGTGTGAGGAAGAGTAGGAAGGGTGTGAGGAAGTGTAGAAAGGCTGAGGAAGAGTAGAAAAGAGTGTGAGAAGGAGTAGGAAGGGTTTGAGAAAGTGTAGTGAAGGAAGGGGAAGGACACCATAGGAAGAAACTTAACCCAGTAGCAGCGACGGGCCAAATTTGTGGCTTTACCATGTAGCAGCGACGGGCCAGATTTGTGGCTTTACCATGTAGCAGCGACGGGCCAAATTTGTGGCTTTACCGTGTAGCAGCGACGGGCCAAATTTGTGGCTTTACCATGTAGCAGCGACGGGCCAAATTTGTGGCTTTACCGTGTAGCAGCGACGGGCCAAATTTGTGGCTTTACCATGTAGCAGCGACGGGCCAAATTTGTGTCTTTACCGTGTAGCAGCGACGGGCCAAATTTGTGGCTTTACCGTGTTGCAGCGACGGGCCAGATTTGTGGCTTTACCGTGTAGCAGCGATGGGCCAAATTTGTGCCATGATATAACCCCCCCAAAATAGATGATGCATAATCTGATCACAAATGCTTTGATATATATTATGAAATGGTTTGTGTGAGGGGTGATTTTTTCTCATTTTTCTCGCTTGGAGGGACCATTAAGAAACATGATCCCCGCTGCTACCAGGTTAAGGAGGTCTTATTCATTGAGCAATGGAGTTCTTTATGCCATTCCCTCCGCAGGACCTGGACGTTGCCAAGATGCGGCGGGTCACCCAGTACGAGCCGCCCTACACCGGCGAGGCGGCCCGGCGGAGCAGCACGGGGTCCACACGGGGCAGCGAGGGGTCTGGCGGTGGGCGACGGCGGGGCGGCGGCAACCTGACCTTCGACCCCAACGTGAATATTCAAATGCCGGAGGACATCAGTGCCTCGGCCCTGAGGAACGTGGCGGATCGAAGCGGCGGGAAGACTTACAACGCACACATAGGAACCACTTGTCATCAATGCAGGTGTGTGGGGGGGTAGGGGTGATGTGGGGCAGGTATGGGGTCAATGCAGGTGTATATGGGGGGTAGGGGTGGTGGGGGGCAGGTATGGGGCCAATGCAGGTGTGTATGGGGGTAGGGGTGATGGTGGGGGCAGGTATGGGGTCAATGCAGGTGTGTATGGGGGATAGGGGTGATGGTGGGGGCAGGTATGGGTACGATAATATGGTACCGTTGCCCATATGTTCTCTCTATATACATCTATGTAATAATAATAATGATAATAATAATAATAGTAATAATAATAACATTTTTTTCCATCTCGACCTCCACTTTTTTCTACTCGCATGGTTCCACTTCTAATTTTTTCCTCCACTACCTCCACCTTTTTCTGCCTCCTCTTCCACTTTTTCACACCTCCATCCCTCGACTTCCACATTTTTCTACTTCCATGCTTCCACCTCCAACTTTTTCCTCCTCTACCTCCACCTTTTCCTGCCTCCTCTTCCACCTTTCCCTGCCTTCAACTCCACTTATTCCATCTCCATTCTTCTGGTTTTCGCATAAATTATTCTCAAAGGCCAATTCTCATGCGTGTTTTTTCATGTTCGTGGCTCAGAGGATTTCTCAAACTACCACCAGGCTCATAAAATCATCATCATCTTATATGTGCAGAAATAACAATAGTAATGGGCTTTTTTTATTCTCTCGGCACTCTTTTTGTTGCCCTTGAGATGTCTCCTTCGCTGTAAAAAAAAATAAAAAAAATCACAACAGTAACAACACTAGCACCCCATCTCCCCCCCCTCACCCCTCACCCCATCTTCCACCCCCAGACAGAAGACGATGGATACGAAGACGGTGTGCCGCTCAGGGGACTGCTCTGGGGTCCGCGGTATGTTCTGCGGGCCGTGCCTCAAGAACCGGTACGGAGAGGACGTCCGGGAGGCTCTCATGGACGCTGTGAGTGAAGGGGGGGAGGGGAAGAGGGGCAGGACAGGGGGGGAGTGGGTGGGAGTGATGGAGTAGGGATGGGAGTGGTTAGTGTTTTTTTTTTTTTTTTTTAGTAAGGAGGTGGAAGGGAGAGGAGTGTTTGGGGGTAGGGGGGGGGGGGGGATAAAGGGGTGTGGGTACTGCTGGGGAGGTAGGAGTGGGAAAGTGGGGTTTGCGGGGGAAGGGAAGGGTGGGAGGAGTGACTGCCGAGGGGAGTTGGTGACAGAGTGGATAGGGGAGTGTGTTTTGCTGGGGGAGTAAGTAGGGGAGTGGATGTTGCTGGGGAGGTAAGGGTGGGAGGAGTGACTGGGGGAGGGGAGTTGGTGACAGAGTGAATAGGGGAGTGTGTTTTGCCTGGGGAGTAAGTAGGGGAGTGGGTGTTGCTGGGGAGGTAAGGGTGGGAGGAGTGACTGGGGGAGTAGGGTGACAGAGTGGGTAGGGGAGTAAGTTGGGGAGTGGGGTTTACTGGGGAGGGAAGGGGTGGGAGGAGTGACTGCCGAGGGGAGTGGGTGACAGAGTGGATAGGGGAGTGTGTTTTCCCTGGGGAGTAAGTAGGGGAGTGGGTGTTACTGGGGAGGGAAGGGGGTGGGAGGAGTGACTGGGGGAGGGGAGTTGGTGACAGAGTGAATAGGGGAGTGTGTTTTGCCTGGGGAGTAAGTAGGGGAGTGGGTGTTGCTGGGGAGGGAAGGGTGGGAGGAGTGACTGGCGAGGGGAGTGGGGAGTGGATGCCAGGGAAAGGAGGAAGAGGAGTCAGTCAGTCAATCAATACCATCAGAAAATCAATTAAGAAAGAAAGCAAGCAATCAGTTTTAATACCAAATCACACACACACACACACACACACCCCAGCTCTATTTAAACCCCCCTTTCTCCCCCTTCCCCCCAGCGTTGGATGTGCCCCCCCTGCCGTGGCCTATGCAACTGCTCAATCTGCCGCAACCGAAGTGGGAAGGGAGCGACGGGCATCCTTATAAACATCGCTCGGGCTCGCGGCTTCGACAACGTGAAAGACTATTTGGAGAGCCTGACCAAGTAGTGGGGGGTGTGGAAGGGGCTGTGTTTATTCTCTCTCTCTTTCTCTCTGCCTCTGTTTATGTATATGTATCTCCCTGTCTTTCTCTGCCTCTAATTCATTCATTCGCTCTTTTTCTGGGTGATTTTCTGTCTCACTTTCTATGTCTGTGTGTGTGTGTGTGTCTCCCTCTCTATCTCTCTCTTCATCTCATTTTCTCTCTTTCTCTTCTTTCTCTGTCTCTCTCCATCTCATTTTCTCTATCTCGTCATCTCCTTTTCTTTCTGTTTCCTATTCATTCTCTGTGTCTCTGTCCATCTCCTTTTTTTCCTCTCTCTCTGTCTTTCTATCTCCTGTTCTCTCTCTCTCCCTCCCTTCCTCCCTTGCATTCTCTTCTAATTCAAGTTTTTTCAATGTGGTGTTCTGTCACAAGGAAAGTTTTAACATTCTTTTTGGTACAATTTTTACTTCTTTTATCACATTATTCTGCCGTCGAGGTTTTAGTGATATTTGTTTGTGGTTTTATTTTTTATCTTTTGTGCTGTATATATTGTTGAAAAAATGAGTGTTTCTTGCATGTCCCAAAGAGGTATAAATGCTGAGGTATATGGCGGGGATCAGGTGGCAAGATAGGGTGACCAGTGCAGATGTGGCTAACAGATGTGGAGTAGAGGACCTGGAAACAGTGCTCACAAGGGAAAGACTTCGATGGTTTGGACATGTGAAGAGAGTAGGTGAGGATACAGTGCTGGAGAGATTGGAGGTAGAAGGAAGGAGACCAGTTGGTAGACCTAGGAAAACGTGGAGAAGGTGTATACAGGAAGACTTGGCACTGATGGGATTGGATGAGCATCAGGAAGGAAGAGGGAGCTGTTAAACTATCAAAAAGGCGTCCCATAGGTCGTCTGTCCTAGCCACCCTCTCTTGGGACATCAGAGGGAGGAGAGAGGATGTCAGCTCTGTGTAGGTTAGGTAAGGTTAGGTATTATTTCATTCCACAAAGAAAAGGAAGAGGGAGCTGTTAAACTATTAGGAAGGCGTCCCATAGGTTGTCTGTCCTAGCCAGCCTCTCTTGGAACATCAGAGGGGAGAGAGAGGATGTCAGAGCTCTATGTAGGTTAGGTTAGGTTAGGTTTTATTTCATTCCACAAAGAAAAGGAAGAGGGAGCTGTTAAACTATTAGGAAGGCGTCCCATAGGTTGTCTGTCCTAGCCAGCCTCTCTTGGGACATCAGAGGGAGGAGAGAGGATGTCAGAGCTCTGTGTAGGTTAGGTAAGGTTAGGTTTTATTTCATTCCACAAAGAAAAGGAAGAGGGAGCTGTTAAACTATTAGGAAGGCGTCCCATAGGTCGTCTGTCCTAGCCACCCTCTCTTGGGACATCAGAGGGAAGAGAGAGGATGTCAGAGCTCTATGCAGGTTAGGTAAGGTTAGGTTTTATTTCATTCCACAAAGAAAAGGAAGGAAAAGGGAGCTGTTAAACTATTAGGAAGGCGTCCCATAGGTTGTCTGTCCTAGCCAGCCTCTCTTGGAACATCAGAGGGGAGAGAGAGGATGTCAGAGCTCTGTGTAGGTTAGGTTAGGTTAGGTTTTATTTCATTCCACAAAGAAAAGGAAGGAAAAGGGAGCTGTTGAACTGTTAAAAAGGGGTCCCATAGGTTGTCTGCCCTAGCCAGCCTCTCTTGGGACATCAGAGGGAGGAGAGAGGATGTCAGAGCTCTGTGTAGGTTAGGTAAGGTTAGGTTTTATTTCATTCCCCAAAGAAAAGGAAGAAGGAAGGAAGGAGGAGCTGTTAAATTGTTAAAAAGGGGTCACATAGGTTGTCATGGTCATTTTTTTCCTCCTGGGGCATCTACAGAAGGGAGCGTGTTATTGCTATATGTAGGTTAGGTTAGGTTAGGTTTTATTTCATGCCCACAGAGAAGGAGGGAGGTACGTGGGCCGTCTGTCAAGTGAGGGAACAGAGTGCCATTGCTGTATGTTGGTAAGGTTTTATTTGACTCCTAAATAGAGAGAGTGGCATGGTCCGTCCAAGAGTCTCGAGACTGAGGAACTTTTGCAACACGACACTTGTATTGCGTTTTCTGTTGTTCCTTGTCGCCCTAGGTAGTTACGTATTGATTCTATGAGCTGGTTTCACAGTCCAACACAGTGTCTTCGTAACAGCCCGAACCAAACTATAGAATCCCATACAATCCATAATGGGGAGGTCTTCGATGCCACACTAAATACACAAGACTTTTCCCGTATAGTTTCATCAAATTCGTGAACTTGAATACAAACACCAGACACTATACAAGGAAATTTCGAAGCTTTTGGTTTGGGAGCTTACTAACCCATCATGGGGAACTGTGAAACTGGCCCTGTGTTATCCTGACGAAGGCTTTAACTCATTTAAGAATTTGTACATTGCTCAGTTCTGCATTGTGTCACATCACCGTGGACAGAGGCGGAGACGTCAGCACCAGTATGTGTGTGTTGGGACCTGTACATAGGGTTGAGTTGTTCATCCGGTGTGAAATAAAATGTAAATTACTGTTATATATCCTGTCTCCATGCCTTATATTCTTATGCAGGAGAGTCAGAGAAGGGGAGACAGAGGAAGGAAAAGGAGGAGGAAGGTGGAAGAATTGTGGAGAGAGTCAGAGAAGGGGAGACAGAGGAAGGAAAAGGAGGAGGAGGAAGGTGGAAGAATTGTGGAGAGAGTCAGAGAAGGGGAGACAGAGGAAGGAAAAGGAGGAGGAGGAGGAGAAGGAAGGTGGAAGAATTGTGGAGAGAGTCAGAGAAGGGAAGAAAGGGGAAGGAGGTGGAGGAGGAGAAGGAAGGTGGAAGAATTGTGGAGAGAGTCAGAGAAGGGAAGAAAGGGGAAGGAGAGGGAGGTGGAGGAGGAGAAGGAAGGTGGAAGAATTGTGGAGAGAGTCAGAGAAGGGAAGACAGAGGAAGGAAAAGGAGGTGGAGGAGGAGAAGGAAGGTGGAAGAATTGTGGAGAGAGTCAGAGAAGGGAAGACAGAGGAAGGAAAAGGAGGAGGAGGAGGAGAAGGAAGGTGGAAGAATTGTGGAGAGAGTCAGAGAAGCGAAAAAAGAGGAACGAAAAGGAGGTGGAGGAGGAGGAGAAGGAAGGTGGAAGAATGGTGGAGAGAGTCAGAGAAGGGAAGAAAGGGGAAGGAAAAGGAGGTGGAGGAGGAGGAGAAGGAAGGTGGAAGAATTGTGGAGAGAGTCAGAGAAGGGAAGACAGAGGAAGGAAAAGGAAGGTGGAAGAATTGTGGAGTCAGAGAAGGGAAGACAGAGGAAGGAAAAGGAGGTGGAGGAGGAGAAGGAAGGTGGAAGAATTGTGGAGAGAGTCAGAGAAGGGAAGACAGAGGAAGGAAAAGGAGGAGGAGGAGGAGAAGGAAGGTGGAAGAATTGTGGAGAGAGTCAGAGAAGGGAAGAAAGGGGAAGGAAAAGGAGGTGGAGGAGGAGGAGAAGGAAGGTGGAAGAATGGTGGGGAGAGTCAGAGAAGGGAAGACAGAGGAAGGAAAAGGAGGAGAAGGAAGGTGGAAGAATTGTGGAGAGAGTCAGAGAAGGGAAGAAAGGGGAAGGAAAAGGAGGAGAAGGAAGGTGGAAGAATTGTGGAGAGAGTCAGAGAAGGGAAGACAGAGGAAGGAAAAGGAGGAGAAGGAAGGTGGAAGAATTGTGGAGAGAGTCAGAGAAGGGAAGACAGAGGAAGGAAAAGGAGGTGGAGGAGGAGGAGGAAGGTGGAAGAACGGTGGAGAGAGTCAGAGAAGGGAAGAAAGGGGAAGGAGGTGGAGGAGGAGAAGGAAGGTGGAAGAATTGTGGAGAGAGTCAGAGAAGGGAAGACAGGAAGGAAAAGGAGGTGGAGAGAGTCAGAGAAGGGAAGACAGAGGAAGGAAAAGGAGGTGGAGGAGGAGAAGGAAGGTGGAAGAACGGTGGAGAGAGTCAGAGAAGGGAAGAAAGGGGAAGGAGGTGGAGGAGGAGAAGGAAGGTGGAAGAATTGTGGAGAGAGTCAGAGAAGGGAAGAAAGGGGAAGGAGGTGGAGGAGGAGAAGGAAGGTGGAAGAATTGTGGAGAGAGTCAGAGAAGGGAAGACAGAGGAAGGAAAAGGAGAAGGAAGGTGGAAGAATGGTGGAGAGAGTCAGAGAAGGGAAGAAAGGGGAAAGAGAAGAAGGTGGAGGAGGAGAAGGAAGGTGGAAGAATTGTGGAGAGAGTCAGAGAAGGGAAGAAAGGGGAAAGAGAAGAAGGTGGAGGAGGAGAAGGAAGGTGGAAGAATTGTGGAGAGAGTCAGAGAAGGGAAGACAGGAAGGAAAAGGAGGTGGAGGAGGAGAAGGAAGGTGGAAGAATTGTGGAGAGAGTCAGAGAAGGGAAGAAAGGGGAAAGAGAAGAAGGTGGAGGAGGAGAAGGAAGGTGGAAGAATTGTGGAGAGTCAGAGAAGGGAAGACAGAGGAAGGAAAAGGAGGTGGAGGAGAAGGAGGAAGGTGGAAGAATTGTGGAGAGAGTCAGAGAAGGGAAGACAGGAAGGAAAAGGAGGTGGAGGAGGAGAAGGAAGGTGGAAGAATTGTGGAGAGAGTCAGAGAAGGGAAGACAGAGGAAGGAAAAGGAGGAGGAGAAGGAAGGTGGAAGAATTGTGGAGAGAGTCAGAGAAGGGAAGATAGAGGAAGGAAAAGGAGGAGGAGGAGGAGGAGAAGGATGGTGGAAGAATTGTGGAGAGAGTCAGAGAAGGGAAGATAGAGGAAGGAAAAGGAGGAGGAGGAAGGTGGAAGAAAGGAGAAAAGGAAGAATTGTGGAGAGAGTCAGAAAAGGGAAGACTGAGGAAGGAAAAGGAGGAGGAAGGTGGAAGAATTGTGGAGAGAAAGGAAGAATTAAAGAAGAATAAGAAGGAGAACTCACCAACGAAGAAGAAAAAGGAAGAATTAAAGAAGAAAAAGAAGGAGAACTCACCAACGAAGAAGAAAAAGGGAGAATTAAAGAAGAAAAAGAAGGAGAACTCACCAACGAAGAAGAAAAAGGAAGTATTAAAGAAGAAAAAGAAGGAGAACTCACCAACGAAGAAGAAAAAGGAAGAATTAAAGAAGAAAAAGAAGGAGAACTCACCAACGAAGAAGAAAAAGAAAGAATTAAAGAAGAAAAAGAAGGAGAACTCACCAACGAAGAAGAAAAAGAAAGAATTAAAGAAGAAAAAGAAGGAGAACTCACCAACGAAGAAGAAAAAGAAAGAATTAAAGAAGAAAAAGAAGGAGAACTCACCAACGAAGAAGAAAAAGGAAGAATTAAAGAAGAAAAAGAAGGAGAACTCACCAACGAAGAAGAAAAAGGAAGAATTAAGGAAGAAAAAGAAGGAGAACTCACCAACGAAGAAGAAAAAGGAAGAATTAAAGAAGAAAAAGAAGGAGAACTCACCAACGAAGAAGGAAAGGAAGAATTAAAGAAGAAAAAGAAGGAGAACTCACCAACAAAGAAGAAGGAAAGGAAGAATTAAAGAAGAAAAAGAAGGAGAACTCACCAACAAAGAAGAAGGAAAGGAAGAATTAAAGAAGAAAAAGAAGGAGAACTCACCAACGAAGAAGAAAAAGGAAGAATTAAAGAAGAAAAAGAAGGAGAACTCACCAACGAAGAAGAAAAAGGGAGAATTAAAGAAGAAAAAGAAGGAGAACTCACCAACGAAGAAGAAAAAGGAAGAATTAAAGAAGAAAAAGATTGATGATTGAAGGAGAACTCACCAACGAAGAAGAAGAAAAAGAAGAAAAACACACCAACGAAGAAGAAGAAAAAGAAGAACAACTCACCAACAAAGAAGAAGAAGAAAAAGAAGAACAACTCACCAACGAAGAAGAAGAAGAAAAAGAAGAAAAACTCACCAACAAAGAAGAAGAAGAAAAAGAACAACTCACCAACGAAGAAGAAGAAGAAAAAGAAGAACATCTCACCAACAACGAAGAAGAGGAAGAAAAAGAAGAACAACTCACCAACAAAGAAGAAGAAGAACCACAAGAAGAAGAGGAGGAAGATTAACTTTAACCCCGCGGTCGCTAATGGCGGGAAGCGGGTCGGGCGAGGAGGTACAAGGTGAAGCCATTCGAAGTTTCCGTGCCATCGCTCCTTTATCTCGCCGCCATGCACAAGCAGCCTTCCATCGCCTCGTTCTTCAGCAAGTCACCGTCCTCGTGCAAGAAGGCCGTGCAGGAGTCGCCGCGGGGGAAGCTGAAACTGAAGGGAAATGGTGAGGTGCCAGGCGCGGGGAGCAAACACAGCGGCCACCTCCACACGCCTGCTGACTACCTGCTTGCTTCACCCTGACTAACCACCTGCTTACTTCACTCTGACTAACCACCTGCTGACACCCTGCTTACTTCACCCTAACTGGCTACCTGCTGGGGACGAGACATGATTGACCACCTGCTGACAACCTGCTTGCTTCACCCTGACTAACCACCTGCTGACACCCTGCTTACTTCACCCTGACTAACCACCTGCTGACACCCTGCTTGCTTCACCCTGACTAACCACCTGCTTACTTCACCCTGACTAACCACCTGCTGACGACCTGCTTACCTATCCTTACCCCGGCTGACTACCTGCAGGGGACGAGGCATGACCATCTACTGACTACTTGCTGACCCCCTGCTGAATACCTGCTGACCTTACCCTGACTGTACCTGCTGACCTCACCCTGACTGTATCTGGTGACCTTACCTTTAATGTACCTGCTGACCTTACCTTGACAGTACCTGCTTACTCTACTTTGATTACCTGGTGACCTTACCTTACCTACCTGGTGACCTTACCTTACCCTGACTCTACCTGCTAATTTTACCTTGACTACCTGCTGACCTTACCTTTACTGTACCTGCTGACCTTACCTTGACTACCTGCTGACCTTACCTTGACTACTCTTGATCTTGCTAAATAATGGGCAGGTTAAGTTAGGTGCACATGCATATATAATTATAAGGTGTCAATTATTTAAGCATTATGTACCGTTTGTTTTTCTTGTCCTGTTTTTTATATATGTGCTGATGGGCGAATTTAAACTATTATTATTATTATTATTATTATTATTATTATTATTATTATTATTATGGTAAATCTTAAGAATGGCGGCTCCTAGCGGGTGTGCATTTAGGGCGTGGTCTGGTGGTAATTACAACATTTCTAGCATGTACGAAGGGGTTTTGACAAGCGGACAGGCGTGTTTATGTCTCAAGGGGTGTATTTTTCCACGCTGGCCTCACAATTTCTTCTAAGTCGATAGGCGATGAGACTGCAAGCTATGGGGTGAAGAAAGGGAAGACCCCGCGTGTAATTTTTATTTATTTATTTTTTTATTTTATTTTACATCTTGGCCTATAGCGCTGGTAGGCTTTCTTCAGGGGCCTGGTGGTCGGCCCAGTCCCGTCGTAATGCAGGCAATTTTTATAGTGGTGCCAGTTATGCCCCATGTGACTTAAACACGCCTGTCTGCTTGTCAAAACCCCGTCATACATGCTAGAAATGTTGTAATTACCACCACACCGTGCCCTGAATGCGTGCCTGCTAGGAACCGCTATTCTTATTTATCATTATTATTATTATACTGTGTTACCTTACCTAACCTTACCTTAGACCCCTGTGGGCGTGTGCTAAGTGATTGTTCCGCCCTCAGAGGTGACGGCGCTGGACATGGTGTGGGCCAAGCTGGAGGGTCACCCGTGGTGGCCGGCGCTGGTGTGCTGCAGCCCCGGCGAGGACTCCTTCATGCGCGGCAACCTTGTCCATGTACAGTTCTTTGACAAGCCACCCACACGAGGCTGGGTCAAGGATGGGTCAGTACTCGCTGTTGTTAGTCCTGACGTATGCCTGTCTGACCTGACTTAACCTAATTACGTTTACAGGTAACTCGATTTATGCGAGTATTGTGCCCTTGTAGAGGTTGCGTAAATCAAAAACGGTGTAAATCAAACAAGAGGTAGGTTTGTACCTTTATTGCCTACTGTATCACTCTGACTCCTCTCCCTCTCGTGGTTCCTCCTCTGGCTGCCCTTCCGCTCGTGGTAGCACAGCAGCGAGGGTGTTGTTGTTGTTGGGTAGCGTGGCAGCGTGGGTACTGTATTGTTGTTCAAGTGGCGCGCGGGAAGAACTGAGCTCAGCTGTGTGGCTGCGGCGCCGTGTGAGTCCAGTTGCGTGAGACATCTGGTGGCCACTCTAAAATATCGCGTATAAGTGAAAAAAACGTAAATTAAACATTTATTTGGATTTTGGACCCTGCATTATTTCAAAAACGCGTAAACCAAACTTGCGTAAATCGAGAGTTACCTGTATATACTTCAATCTGACCGAACTTAATATATGTTTATCTAACCTGACCTAATCTATGTCTGTCTAACCTAAGCTAATCTGTTTATCTAACCTAACCTAGCCGGTGTTTATGTATCTTAACCTAACTTGATCGAGGACTGTCCAACCTAACCTAACCTAGCCCCCCACAGGTCAAGGATGGGTCATTACATACAAGTCTTGAAAGGCCAAAAAGGAGGAGGAGGAGGAGGAGGAGGAGGAGGACATGGGGCAGAGGAGGAAAGGAGGAGGAGGAGGAAGAAAAGAAGAATGAAAGGGAGGAGAAGAGGAGGAGGAGGAGGACATGGGGCAGAGGAGGAAAGGAGGAGGAGGAGGAAGAAAAGAAGAATGAAAGGGAGGAGAATAGGAGGAAGAGGAGGACATGGGGCAGAGGAGGAAAGGAGGAGGAGGAGGAAAGAAGAATGAAAGGGAGGAGAATAGGAGGAGGAAGAAGCAAAGAAGCATGAAAGGGAGGAGAAGAGGAGGAGGAGGAGGAAGAAGAAAGGGAGGAGAATAAGAAAATGAGAATGAGAGGAAGAGAAGGGGAGAATAAAAGAAGACTCCTCCTATCCTCCTCCTCCTATCCTCCACTGTCCTCCTCCTTTTGGCCTGTGGAAGTAGTTGCTGTGAGGTGTGGCAGGGTCTATCTATACATCCGTCATCCGTCCATCCGTTCCACCCAGGCTGATCAAACCGTACGGGCCGGCAATATCGACTGGGGTTCCTTCCTACCGCGACGCCACGTGGATAGAGGCGGTGAGGGAGGCGGGGGAGGCGGAGCAGCTGCCCAAGGAGGACCGCAACCTGCTGCTGGTGGAGATGCTGCCCTCGGACGACGACAT
>NC_066555.1:222500-259880 GCF_024679095.1 Eriocheir sinensis
CTTGTGGCCGGGCGGAGCATTCGGTGTGAGGGCAGGAGGGCCGCCACCACCCCTCCAGGCAGCAGGAGGTGAGGGTGTGTCCTGCCCCGGGGCCGGACCACTGGAAGGTTGCCGAGACAGGAAGACCCGTGGGAAGACTTCATGAGGGGAGGTGAAGAGTTCATGACCACACGGCCCTTCACCGGGACCACACGGCCCTTCACCGGGACCACACGGCCCTTCACCGGGACCACACGGCCCTTCACCGGGACCACACGGCCCTTCACCGGGACCACACGGCCCTTCACCGGGACCACACGGCCCTTCACCGGGACCACACGGCCCTTCACCGGGACCACACGGCCCTTCACCGGGACCACACGCTGCTCCAGGCACGGCACGCTGGGTGAGGCCGGGCGTCCCGCTGGGTGATGCACGGGATGCTGCTGCTGATGATGATAGTGATATTAGATTAAGTATAGGAGGCAACTTAACATGCATTTCTGCACTTGGGTGAACCAGATGTTATGTTTGTTCCTTTCATGTATTCTTGTAATAAATATTTCATTAAACAACAAGACTTTGTGAACCTCCTCCTTTTGTGTTCTCAAGCGCTTCAGGTTCACACAGCAACTGTCTCCCAAAGCCACAGAGGAGGTCAGGCGGGTTGTAATGAGCGATTCTTTCACATTCAGGGTGCGGACATCTTGTCAAACTACTGCTAGGTTCGGAACACTACCCACGGCAATACTAACACAACCACCTCTACCAAAGCCTTGTCAAACTACCACTAGGTTCGGAACACTACCCACGGCAATACTAACACAACCACCTCTACCAAAGCCTTGTCAAACTACTGCTAGGTTCGGAACACTACCCACGGCAATACTAACACAACCACCTCTACCAAAGCCTTGTCAAACTACTGCTAGGTTCGGAACACTACCCACGGCAATACTAACACAACCACCTCTACCAAAGCCTTGTCAAACTACCACTAGGTTCGGAACACTATCCATGGCATTACTAACACAACCACCTCTACCAAAGCCTTGTCAAACTACCACCAGGCTCACAACACTACAGATTTACATAGATTTACATAGAAAATCAGACCACACAGACCCCATGGTCCAGACTTGGTGGTCTGTCCTTAAACCTAAGTGATTTTACATTAATCAGAAGACTCCAAAACGTTGCATTTCTACTCTAGTTGATATTAAGTTGAAGGAAGTGACGGTCGAGCTTATTTTGAAGGAGTCAATCGTGTTACACTGGACCACTGATGATGGGAGCTTATTCCATTCTCTTTTCTAGCGTTGGTGAAGAAAATTTGGTGCAGTCTGAATTTACTTGTCTACATCTGAGTTTTACGCCATTGTTCCTCGTTAAAGTGTCATCGATCATAAACAATGTTGATCTGTCTACATTCGTGAAACCATTAAGTATTTTAAAACATTCGATCAGTTTTCCTCGGAGGCGTTTCTCAAGAGAACATGTTAAGGGTAGAAAGCCTTTCTTCGTAGGATTTGTTGCGCAAGGAAGGATAATTTTCGTCTGACGCTGAACACCTTCTAATTTAGCAATATCCTTTGCATGGTGAGGAGACCAAAACTGTACCGCATATTCCAAGTGGGGTCTGACTAAACTGTTGTAGCGGAGTATTACATCTTTATTCTTAAATAAAAGTTTCTTTTAATGAAGCCCAACATTCTGTTCGCTTTATTTGCTGCATCGATGCATTGCTGTGAGAATTTGAGGTTTGACGCGATTTTGACCCCCAAGTCCTTGACGCATTGAACGCTTTTGAGTTTAACGCCGCGCATTTCGTAATCAAACTTTTTATTCCTCGTTCCAACTTGAAGGACCTGGCACTTGTCTACGTTAAAGGGCATCTCCCATCTATCCGACCAAGCTGAAATTTTGTGCAAATCCTCAGATATAATTAGACAGAAATACATAGAGAAACAGACAGGTAGACAGAGAGACAGAATGATAGACAGACATAGCAAGAGAGAGAGAGAGAGAAAACCATTTATCTATCAACCATTCATTATTTCTACAGCAACCACAGTGTTCATTTATTCAACCATTTACTCACTCAACCGTCAACCATTTTTTCAGCAGCAACCACAAATCAAGCGCCGGAAGTCAGAACCGCTCAAGTCTCGGAACCTCAACTCCTCCCTCTCCTCATCACCACGCACCTCCACCACCACCACCAACACCACCACCACCACCACTCCGGCCAAGGTGTCCAGCGCTGTCAAGTCCAAGCTGGCCATGTTCGCAGCCAAGGAGGTGAGTGGGGGTGGGGTGGGGTGAGGGGTGGGGGGTAAGTGTTTCCTTGTGGTCTATTCAGCGTTGTCAAGTGTTATTTTGGAGCTTGAGGTCAGTTGGTATAGATTTTTGCTCTTGGGTGAATTGGATCTTGTTAAACTGTCATTAGGTTCATAACACTACCCATGGAAATACAAACACAACCTCTACCAAAGCCTTGTCAAAATACTAACACAACCTCTACCAAAGCCTTGTCAAAATACTAACACAGCCTCTACCAAAGCCTTGTCACAATACTAACACAACCTCTACCAAAGCCTTGTCAAAATACTAACACAACCTCTACCAAAGTTATGAGTTATGTGTAAAAAGGCCTTTGATAGTAAATCCAAAGTTAGTTGAGTGCAGGATTGTGGCAAGTTAATGAAATGGTCCTGTAAGTTGATGTTTCTGGTTTTATTTTGTGTCAGCACAAAAACAGAAGCCTTCCGTAGTAAAGGGGAAGTTAAGTTTTGTTAACCCGTCCGCTGTGATTGGCATGGATTTTGCCATCACTGGTAGCCTGGTAACATATGCTCCCAGGTCTTTCTCTGCCTCTGTGGTGGATAGTGGTGTGTTTCCCATGTGGTATTGGTATGCTGGATATCCCTTCACTGGTAGCCTGGTAACATATGCTCCCAGGTCTTTCTCTGCCTCTGTGGTGGATAGTGGTGTGTTTCCCATGTGGTATTGGTATGCTGGATATCCCTTCACTGGTAGCCTGGTAGTCAAGGGGTTAAGTTAATGTTGTTTTGTCCTGGAATGGCCCTGTTAATAGAGCTAGATATTTCCATGATAGTTTTCCTCTTATTTTCTTATATTTGTTACTTTTTTTTTCTTGGTATTTCTTGTGAGTGCATGTTGTATATATGTATTACGAATGTTATCTGTGTGTTGCTTTATCTAATTTATGATAACACATCCTTAGGCTCTCTACACAAGTGCGGCTCCTCTCCAGCATGTCATAATAGGCATAGCAAAACACCTCTCCTCCCGAAATTGACCTCTCTTTGGGCCACTCCTCTGAACTTTATTTTTCTAGAGGCAGTGTTTAGCAGGCTTTTATTTTATCATTATTACATTTTTTTGCCCTTTAACTGCTTCCTTTACTATAAAAATCCATAATAATGTGTTGCAGGCTACAAGTGCTTATATATATATACAGAACATTGTCCCTTTTCATGCTGTAGTAGTAGTAGTAGTAGTAGTAGTAGTAGTAGAAGCTAAACCAGTAGTAGAGTTGCACAAGTTGGGTGGATGTTCATGCAAGTTTGTCTGGGAGTAATGGCAGCACTTCCCCTCAGGCGCCGGCCCCCAAGGAGGAGGGGTCCGAGGAGTGGCCGTTCCTGAAGGAGCCGTGGCTGAAGCCGGAGAACGTCACCGACCGGCAGCGGCGGCGACCTGACCACCCAGAGTATGACCCCAGGACACTATATGTCCCCGAGTCCTTCATGGCCCAGCAGACACCTGTGAGTGCTGTTGTTGTTGCTGTTGCTGTTGTTATTATTATTATTACAGTCCTCCCTCAAATAGCGTATACGGTTTCCAATAGTTCGGTTTTGGTTTTATGTGGATTTTCATAGATGATTTTTTAAAGATTTCTGAATTTCCCAATGAACAGAAAATCTAAAAATCCTAAAAGATCTTCCGTGACAATCCGTACAAAACCGGAACCGAACTATTGAAAACCGTATTATTTGAGGGGCGACTGTATTATTTTTGAGATCCAGGAAATGGCATTAAGGGGAAATAAAATAAACTGCTGTAGACCCAGAGTCCCCTCCATGAGCAGCCCTGGGGAAGCCTGGGGAAGGTAAACTGTGATAACCCGGCTGTCACGCTGGCCCTGTGTCCCGGGGTGGTGGTGATGGGGCCATCCCACCACCCCCATCCCACCAGCCTCAAGGGACAATGCCATGGAGGTGAGCACTGAGGCCATGTGCAGCTGAAGTGTATGTGTAGTGCAGCGATTATGCCTGATGAACGAGCCTCCCATAACCCACTTAGCCAGGGGGGCACCTCTTTGGTCGACTCGGTAAGGAGTGGCTCTCCCGTCATGCTGGTCGCAGGTTCAGTCCCAGGCAGCCGGGGAATGCCGTCTCCTTGTTGTGATTAATTTCTCGTGTGTTTCGATGCACGCAGAGGACGTGTGGGACCGAGAGAGTAATAGGAAAAGAGAGTAGAAAATCTCGTCATTAAATATGCCCCAAACTTTGCCTTCACCTTGAGCAGGCCTGTAATTTTGGCAGATTTTTGGGTGGTGTGGAGAGCATCATAGGCTCATGGGGTGGGGGAGCAAAGTGAGCATGTGTAAGTGTGGGGAAACATTTTGAAAAAAAGCACTTTAAGGGGCATTTTGAGGCCAATATAGAAAACATTGAGGGGGGCTATAGCTCCCTACTCCCCTCAAAAATTACTGTTGAGCCTCGCTAACTCGGACCCTGGCAACTCGGATTTTGAGCTAAGTCAGACTCTGACCGACCCAGGGACGAGAGTCTGAGTTGAAGTGCCCGCCCTGGTTGTGCCCGGCAGTACAGACTTTAACTGACAGGTGCCCGGCAGTCCTTGTTGTTTACATCACAGCGTCGCAAGCACCCCGTGGTTGCTGCTGTTATTTCTACTATTTTCAAGCCAGATTGTGATTGACACGTGTGACTTTTTGTGCCAACATGTCCTCAAGAGCTTCAAGACCAAGTGGGGTGGAGAGGAAGGTCACCAACTTGAGTATAAAACAAAGTGTCTTTGCTTGCAATATATTTCTTTGTGTCCTGTAACATAAGTTTCATATAGTTAAATATATTTTAGGTTTGCTTTCGAGGTTCTTTTTTGGGGGGGGTAAATCCGTCTATGTCGGACATTAGCGTTGGTCGGACCTTTCCCAACCTTTCCCCCTATTAGTCCGAGTTAGCGAGGCTCAACAGCACTGCCCTGTTGAGTGTGAGGCTTGCCAGAGGTGTAACTGTGGTGTTTTTTATAGTAAACCCGGTAGCAGCGGGGATCATGTTTCTTAATGGTCCTTCTAAGCGAGAAAAATGAGAAAAAATCATCACTCACACAAACCATTTCATAATATATATCAAAGTATTTGTGATCAGTTTATGTATCATCTATTTTGGGGGGTTAAAATCATGGCACAAATTTGGCCCGTCGCTGCTTCACGATAAAGCCACAAATTTGTTCCGATGCTGCTACCGGGTTAAGGAGCAGCCCAAGGACAAAAAAGCCTGTTATGTGCTGCTTGTGTAAAGTATAAATAGAGGCCAAAAAGAGGGACAGTTTTGGCTGGAGCAGTGTCTTGAAACTCCCTTCGTGTGTTTGCAGGGCATGCGCCAGTGGTGGGAGCTCAAGTCCCGCCACTACGACACGGTGCTGTTCTTCAAGATGGGCAAGTTCTACGAGCTGTTCCACATGGACGCACTGCTGGGGGTGCAGGAGCTGGGCCTCATCATGATGAAGGTGAGGGCGGACTTGGCTTTATGATGTAAGATAAATGTAATGCTTGAAAATTAATTGATAAACTGTTGCAACCATTTCTATTCATCCCCCGTGTATCACCATCATCGTCTCTTACACAGGGGGAGAAGGCTCACAGTGGGTTCCCCGAGGTTGCGTACAGTCGCTACTCCTCGGCGCTCATCGAGAAGGGCTACAAGGTGGCGCGCATTGAGCAGACCGAGACCCCGGAGATGATGGAGAAGCGATGCAAGAAGAGTGAGTGTGTGGGGGGTGGAGAGAGGGATGGGAAGGGGAAGGAAATGA
Source organism: Eriocheir sinensis (assembly GCF_024679095.1). Lineage (NCBI taxonomy): Eukaryota > Metazoa > Arthropoda > Malacostraca > Decapoda > Varunidae > Eriocheir > Eriocheir sinensis. Next base: position 228,558 of record NC_066555.1, read on the forward strand.
TGGGGAAGAAAGGGATGGTGAAGGAAAGGATGGGGAAGCAGGAGATGAGATGAAGAAGGAAGGAGTATGGAGGGAAAGGAAAGGAAGGGATGGGAAGGGAAGAGATGGAGAAGGAAAGGGAGGGAGGGAGAAAGAAGGGATGGGAAAGAAAAAGATGAGGAAGGAAGGAATAGGGAAGGAAGGGATAGGGAAGAGAAAGGGAAAGGAAGAGATGGAAAAGAAAAAAATGAAGGAAGGAAGGAATAGGGAAGAAAGGGAAGGGGAAGGGAGAGGAAGAGATGGAAAAGGAAGGGAGGGGAAGGAAGCAAGGAATAGAGATGGAAGAGATTAGAAAGGAAGCAGAGGAGTTTAAAAAAAGATGGATCCCAACACAGTAATTCTCCTAAGCCACTTCTAAGCTGACCCAACCAAACTAAGCTTCCTATAATCTTTCCCTGCATAGTGTTTCCCTCAGCTTAAATCTTTCTCTATATGACAATTTTCTAAGCTGACCTGAGTGCCCAACCAAACTAAGCTTCCTATAATCTTTCCCTGCATGGTGATTCCCTCAGCTTAAATCCTTCTCTACATGACAATTTTCTAAGCTGACCTGAGTGCCCAACCAAACTAAGCTTCCTATAATCTTTCCTTGCATGGTGATTCCCTCAGCTTAAATCCTTCTCTACATGACAATTTTCTAAGCTGACCTGAGTGCCCAACCAAACTAAGCTTCCTATAATCTTTCCCTGCATAGTGATTCCCTCAGCTTAAATCCTTCTCTACATGACAATTTTCTAAGCTGACCTGAGTGCCCAACCAAACTAAGCTTCCTATAATCTTTCCCTGCATGGTGATTCCCTCAGCTTAAATCTTTCTCTATATGACAATTTTCTAAGCTGACCTGAGTGCCCAACCAAACTAAGCTTCCTATAATCTTTCCCTGCATGGTGATTCCCTCAGCTTAAATCTTTCTCTACATGACAATTTTCTAAGCTGACCCTAAGCTGATGTGAGTGCCCAACCAAATTAAAGCTCTCTATAATCTCTACATAGTTAGGTTACATTAGTTAATTAACCTGGTAGCAGCGAGGGGCCAAATTTGTGGCTTTACCGTGTAGCAGCAACGGGCCAAATTTGTGGCTTTACCGTGTAGCAGCGACTGGCCAAATTTGTGGCTTTACCGTGTAGCAGCGACGGGCCAAATTTGTGTCTTTACCGTGTAGCAGCGACGGGCCAAATTTGTGGCTTTACCGTGTAGCAGCAACGGGCCAAATTTGTGGCTTTACCGTAGTGTAGCAACGGGCCAAATTTGTGGCTTTACCGTGTAGCAACGGGGCCAAATTTGTGGCTTTACCGTGTAGCAGCGAAATAAATTTGTGCCATGATATAAACCCCCCAAAATAGATGATACATAAACTGATCACAAATGCTTTGATATATATTATGAAATGGTTTGTGTGTGATGATTTTTTCTCATTTTTCTTGCTTAGAGGGACCATTAAGAAACATGATACCCACTGCTACCAGGTTAATTAGGTTAGCTTTAAAATCTTTCCCTGCACTACAATTTCCTAAGCCTCTCTCGGCTGGCTCTAAGCTGATCCGAGTGCCTGAGTGCCTCCCTGAGTGCCTGTTCCTTGCCCCCAGTTGCCCGGCCGACCAAGTTTGACCGTGTGGTGCGCCGTGAGGTGTGCCAGAAGAGCAGTCGCGGCACCATGGTGTACGGCATTGTGGACGGTGACGAACGCGAGGCCGCCACCGCCCACCTCCTGGCCCTAGCCGAGCGGGTGAGTTGGCCGCCACACACACTATGTATATTTTGCTGACATACTTATCAATTTCTCCCCACCCTCCTCACCCCTCTCCCTCTTTTCTTTATATATTTTTGCTGACATACTTATCAATTTCTCCCCACCCTCCTCACCCCTCTCCCTCTTTTCTTTATATATTTTGCTAACATACTAATCAATTTCTCCCCACCCTCCTCACCCCTCTCCCTCTTATCTTTATATATTTTTGCTGACATACTAATCAATTTCTCCCCACCCTCCTCACCCCTCTCCCTCTTATCTTTATATATTTTTGCTGACATACTTATCAATTTCTCCCCACCCTCCTCACCCCTCTCCCTCTTATCTTTATATATTTTGCTGACATACTTATCAATTTCTCCCCACCCTCCTCACCCCTCTCCCTCTTATCTTTATATATTTTGCTAACATACTTATCAATTTCTCCCCACCCTCCTCACCCCTCTCCCTCTTATCTTTATACTTTGCTAACATACTAATCAATTTCTCCCCACCTCCTCACCCTCTCCCTCTTATCTTTATATATTTTTGCTAACATACTTATCAATTTCTCCCCACCCTCCTCACCCTCTCCTCTTATCTTTATATACTTTGCTAACATACTAATCAATTTCTCCCCACCCTCCTCACCCTCTCCCTCTTATCTTTATATATTTTGCTGACATACTTATCAATTTCTCCCACCTCCTCACCCCTCTCCCTCTTATCTTTATATAATTTGCTAACAAACTAATCAAATTCTCCCCACCTCCTCACCCCTCTCCCTATTATCTTTATATATTTTGCTAACATACTAATCAATTTCTACCCACCCTCCTCACCCCTCTCCCTCTTATCTTTATATATTTTTGCTGACATACTTATCAATTTCTCCCCACCCTCCTCACCCCTCTCCCTCTTTTCTTAATATATTTTGCTGACATACTAATCACTTTCTCCCACCCTCCTCACCCTCTCCTCTTATCTTTATATACTTTGCTAACATACTAATCAATTTCTCCCCACCCTCCTCACCCCTCTCCCTCTTATCTTTATATATTTTGCTAACATACTAATCAATTTCTCCCCACCCTCCTCACCCCTCTCCCGCTTATCTTTATATACTTTGCTAACATACTAATCAATTTCTCCCACCCTCCTCACCCTCTCCCTCTTATCTTTATATATTTTTGCTAACATACTAATCAATTTCTCCCCACCTCCTCACCCCTCTCCTCTTATCTTTATATATTTTTGCTAACATACTAATCAATTTCTCCCCACCCTCCTCACCCCTCTCCCTCTTATCTTTATATATTTTGCTAACATACTAATCAATTTCTCCCCACCCTCCTCACCCTCTCCTCTTATCTTTATATATTTTGCTAACATACTAATCAATTTCTCCCCACCCTCCTCACCCCTCTCCCTCTTATCTTTATATATTTTGCTAACATACTAATCAATTTCTCCCCACCCGCCGCACCCCGCTCCCGCTTATCTTTATATATTTTTGCTGACATACTTATCAATTTCTCCCCACCCTCCTCACCCCTCTCCCTCTTATCTTTATATATTTTTGCTGACATACTTATCAATTTCTCCCCACCCTCCTCACCCTCTCCTCTTATCTTTATATATTTTTGCTAACATACTTATCAATTTCTCCCCACCCTCCTCACCCTCTCCTCTTATCTTTATATACTTTGCTAACATACTAATCAATTCTCCCCACCCTCCTCACCCTCTCCCTCTTATATTTATATATTTTGCTAACATACTAATCAATTTCTCCCCACCCTCCTCACCCCTCTCCCTCTTATCTTTATATATTTTTGCTAACATACTTATCAATTTCTCCCCACCCTCCTCACCCCTCTCCCTCTTATCTTTATATACTTTGCTAACATACTAATCAATTTCTCCCCACCCTCCTCACCCCTCTCCCTCTTATCTTTATATATTTTTGCTGACATACTTATCAATTTCTCCCCACCCTCCTCACCCCTCTCCCTCTTATCTTTATATATTTTTGCTAACATACTTATCAATTTCTCCCCACCCTCCTCACCCCTCTCCCTCTTATCTTTATATATTTTGCTGACATACTTATCAATTTCTCCCCACCCTCCTCACCCCTCTCCCTCTTATCTTTATATATTTTTTAACATACTTATCAATTTCTCCCACCCTCCTCACCCCTCTCCCTCTTATCTTTATATATTTTTGCTAACATACTTATCAATTTCTCCCCACCCTCCTCACCCTCTCCTCTTATCTTTATATATTTTGCTGACATACTTATCAATTTCTCCCCACCCTCCTCACCCCTCTCCCTCTTATCTTAATATATTTTGCTGACATACAAATCAATTTCTCCCCATCCTCCTCACCCCCTCTTCCTCCTCCTCTTCCCCCCCCAGCCGGCGCGTGGCAGCGGTGAGGTGAGTGAGTACGGCGTGGCGTTCGTGGACACCAGCATCGGCACCTTCCATGTGGGCCAGTTTGTGGACGACTGCCACGCCTCACGCCTCCGCACCCTGCTGGCACACTACCCCGTGGCCCAGGTGGGTGCACACACACACACACACACACACACACACACACACACACACACACATGAAGATAGGACAAGTAATAATAATAATAAAGATAAGATTGAAAGTGAAATATGCAACAATGGTGACTCAGCTACGTAAACACAACACACACACACACACACACACACACACACACACACACTTATACTGGTGATGTATTAGTGAGTCTATTTCCCTCATTATTTTCTTTTTTTCCTCCATGATGTCAGTTATCTTTTCCATTATTTTCTCTTTCTGGGTCATGAATTTCTTTCTTTCAATATTTTCTCTTTCTTCCTGCATATTGTGAGTTTATTTCCCTCATTAATCCCCCCCCCCCCCCCCCCCTGTGCGTGTCCTCCCCAGGTGCTGCTGGAGCGGGGGCGTGTGGGTGCCAAGACGCGGGTGATGGTCAACGCCCTGGTGCCGGCTAACCTGCGGGAGGTGCTGGTGCCGGAGAAGGAGTTCTGGACGGCCGCCAAGACCCTCTCCTTCCTGGCCGAGGGTCCGTACTTCAGGGCGGAGGGCCAGGACGACGCACAGTGGCCGCAGGTGCTGAAGGACATGATGGACGAGGGTAAGGACAGTGGGCCGTATTTGCAAACATTTCGTCGCCCAAGTTCACCCATTTGACAAGGCTTTCCTAGGAGTTTGGGGCATTTCCAGGAGTAGTTTTATGACCCTGGTGGTAGTTTGGCACTTCTTCTGTACCGTGAACCTAAAAAAACACTCATTAGAACCCAATTGACCCTCTTTTTGACCTTTAGAAATACAGTCGTCCCTGAAATAGTATGGTTTTGGTTTTACGTGGATTTTCTAAGAAGATTTTTTAGGATTTTTTAATTTCCCGACGAGCAGAAAATTTAAAAATCCTAAAAGATCTTCCATGACAATCCGTATAAAACCGCAACCGAACTATTGGAAACTGTACTATTTGAGGGGCGACTGTAGTTGATGTGAGACGTGAAAGTGTCTTATAATTCCTGCCAGTGTTAAGGTTCAGTCAGTCTTGTTGTGCCTTGCTGGAGTGGTGTAGAGTGTGTGGAGGCTTGCTGGATGACACAGTACAGTCCGTTCATTCGTGTGGCGAGGACTTTGAGATCTCAGGAAATTTTCACATACCTTGGTAGCGTAGTTCAAAATGACAGTGGGTCATGTCAGGAAGTCTTACGGCGGATTGGCCTGGCCCACGGTGTTATGGACTCGCTCAGCATGCGTATATGGTGTTGTCGATGCCTGTGCAGAAGGAGAAAAAAATCCGAATCTTCCGGTCTCTTGTGCTCCCTGTCTTACTCTGTGGTTCCGGTCTCTTGTGCTCCCTGTCTTACTCTGTGGCTGTGAGACATGGACACTAAATGGGACTTGGAGAGGCGGATTAATGCCTTTGGTAATAAGTGTCTACGCGGAATCATGGGATATCGCTGGCATGACTTTGTGTCAAACCTGCGACTACTCCGTGAGACTGACTCCACATATTACCTGCATAGTCCGTCAACGCCAACTCAGGATGGGAAGGGGGCCTGCATGGAGACAAGTAACTCTGGGACTGGTGATGTAGAGTGGGTGAGGCAACGTGACCCCTGGCGTATGCCCCCATCGATTAACCCCGTAGCAGTGACGGGCCAAATTTGTTGCTTTACCGTGTAACAGCGATGGGCCAAATTTGTGCCATGATATAAACCCCCCAAAATAGATGATACATAATCTGATCACAAATGCTTGGATACATATTATGAAATGGTTTGTGTGAGGGGTGATTTTTCCTTATTATTCTCGCTTGGAGGGACCATTAAGAAACATGGTCCCCGCTGCTACCGGGTTAATTGAATTACCTCCGTCCTCCCTCAGGTGACTCTCTGGGCAAGACAGCGCAGGAGGACAGTGAGTTGGCGCTGTCAGCCTTGGGGGCCCTCACCTGGTACCTCATGGACTGCCGCCTGGAGGAGCAGCTTCTCACCCGACGCATGTTTGAGCGCTACGCCCCGCCGGACACTGTGGCGGGTGACGAGGCCGCCGCCGCATCCGCCACCGCCATCCCGGCCTTCATCGCCAACAGGCATCATATGGTGAGTGGCGGTGGACTGGGTTGTGTGTTGGTGGTGGTCAGTAAGCTTTTTTTATAGTGATTTAGGTTGACTTTTTTTTCTATTGTTTTCTGTTGTTATCTTTTCTCTTTTTTTTATCCTACATTGACAAATTGAGTTCTTTTCCCTGGTCATTTCTTAGACTCCTTTCCTTTTTCCTTTTTCTTCCAGCAACACAGTAATTTTTCTCATTTTATTTCCTATTTTTCTTATTGTGTTTTAATATTTTTCTTTTTTTATCCTAAAGTGATAGATTGACTTCTTTTCCCTGGTCATTTCTTTGACTCCTTTCCTTTTTCCTTTTTCTTCCATCAACACAGTAATTTTTCTCTATTTTATTTCCTATTTTTCTTATTGTGTTTTAATATTTTTCTTTTTTTATCCTACAGTGATAGATTGACTTATTTTCCCTGGTCATTTCTTTTTCTTCTTTTCCTTTTTCTTCTTTCTTACAGCAACACATTAACTTTCCTCATTTTCCTTCTTTATTTCCCCTTTTTCCTATTGTCTTTTTCTTAATTTTTTTCTACTTTCATTTTTTTCCAGTTATTTTGTTGATATATAAATGCAGGGGATATGTGACCTGTTGTTGATGTTTTTATTAATTATCATTGTCGTTTTCCGTGATTAACTTTCCTCATTTTCCTTCTTAATTTCCCCTTTTCCCTTGTGTTTTCTCAATATTTTTCTACTAATTTTTATCCAGTTATTTTGTTGATATATAAATGCTGGGGATATGTGACCTGTTGTTGATGTTTTTATTAATCATCATTGTTGTTTTCCGTGATTAACTTTCCTCATTTTCCTTCTTAATTTCCCCTTTTCCCTCGTGTTTTCTCAATATTTTTCTACTAATTTTTATCCAGTTATTTTGTTGATATATAAATGCGGGGGATATGTGACCTGTTGTTGTTGTTATTAATTATTATTGCTGTTGTTGTTTTCTGTAGGTCCTGGACGGCACCACACTCCACAACCTGGAGGTGTTCCGTAACAGCAACGGCGGCACCGAGGGGACCCTAGTGGAGCGCCTCGACCACTGCTCCACCCCCTTCGGCAAGAGGTGGGTGGGTGCGGGGGAGGGGGAGGGCCTGTTTTTTTTTTGGGGGGGGATCAGGTGTTCTAGATAGGCTTGGGTTTTGGGGGGATGGGGTGCTGTAGATAGGCTTGGGTTTTGGGGGGATGGGGTGCTCTAGATAGGCTTGGGTTTTGGGGGGATGGGGTGCTCTAGATAGGCTTGGGTTTTGGGGGGATGGGGTGCTCTAGATAGGCTTGGGTTTTGGGGGGATGGGGTGCTCTAGATAGGCTTGGGTTTTGGGGGATGGGGTGCTCTAGATAGGCTTGGGTTTTGGGGGATGGGGTGCTCTAGATAGGCTTGGGTTTTGGGGGATGGGGTGCTCTAGATAGGCTTGGGTTTTGGGGGATGGGGTGCTCTAGATAGGCTTGGGTTTTGGGGGAGGGGGTGCTCTAGATAGGCCTGGGTTTTGGGGGATGGGGTGCTCTAGATAGCCTGGGTTTTGGGGGATCGGGTGCTCTAGATAGGCTTGGGTTTTGGGGGGATGGGGTGCTCTAGATAGGCTTGGGTTTTGGGGGATGGGGTGCTCTAGATAGGCCTGGGTTTTGGGGGGATGGGGTGCTCTAGATAGGCCTGGGTTTTGGGGGGATGGGGTGCTCTAGATAGGCCTGGGTTTTGGGGGATGGGGTGCTCTAGATAGGCCTGGGTTTTGGGGGATGGGGTGCTCTAGATAGGCTTGGGTTGTGGGGGGGATGGGGTGCTCTAGATAGGCCTGGGTTTTTTGGGGGGATGGGGTGCTCTAGATAGGCCTGGGTTTTGGGGGGATGGGGTGCTCTAGATAGGCTTGGGTTTTTTGGGGTGATGGGGTGCTCTAGATAGGCTTGGGTTTTGGGGGGGATGGGGTGCTCTAGATTGGCCTGGGTTTTTTGGGGGGATGGGGTGCTCTAGATAGGCTTGGGTTTTGGGGGGGATGGGGTGCTCTAGATAGGCTTGGGTTTTGGGGGGGATGGGGTGCTCTAGATAGGCTTGGGTTTTGGGGGGATGGGGTGCTCTAGATAGGCCTGGGTTTTTTGGGGGGATGGGGTGCTCTAGATAGGCTTGGGTTTTGGGGGGGATGGGGTGCTCTAGATAGGCTTGGGTTTTGGGGGGGATGGGGTGCTCTAGATAGGCTTGGGTTTTGGGGGGGATGGGGTGCTCTAGATAGGCCTGGGTTTTGGGGGGATGGGGTGCTCTAGATAGGCTTGGGTTTTGGGGGGGGATGGGGTGCTCTACATAGGCCTGGGTTTTTTTGGGGATGGGGTGCTCTAGATAGGCTTGGGTTTGGGGGGGGGATGGGGTGCTCTAGATAGGCTTGGGTTTTGGGGGGGATGGGGTGCTCTAGATAGGCCTGGGTTTTTGGGGGGGAGGGAGAAAAGTAAATAAGGAAATGAAATAAATGAAGATAAGAAGAGAAAGGAAAAGAGAAATATGAGAATGAGCAGAAAGAAATAAGGAAAGGGAAGGAAAGAGAAAAAAGGAAGAGAGAAAATAAGAAAAAGGAGAAAAAATAAGGAAAAAGAAAGAAGAATGGGAAGGAAAAGAAAGAAAGGAAGATAAGAAGGAAAGAAAAATAAGAAAATAAGAATGAGAGAAAAAAAGAAAACTGGGAAGGAAAAGAAAGAAAGGAAGATAAGAAGGAAAGAAAATTGAGAAAGAAGAAAAAAAAGGAAATTAAGAAAAAAAGGAAGAAAAATAAAAAAGGAAAATAAAAACAAAGAAATAATAGATAACAAAAGTCTACCAGAATATTACCACTAACCCCCCTCCCCCCTCTCTACCCCCCCCCCTCCCCCCCAGGCTGCTGCGGAACTGGATCTGTGCCCCGCTCTGCAACCCGGCAGCCATCCGGAACCGCCTAGATGCCATCGCCGACCTGCGGAGCAACCCGGACCTGGTGGAGGAGGTCACGGCCGCCCTCAAGACCCTGCCCGACCTGGAACGCATGCTGGCCAAGTGAGTGTATTTTTTTTTTATTTTTTATGTGTGTGTGTGTGTGTGTGTGTGAGAGATCTCAGTATTTTTTTTTTTTGTTAAGTTTGTTTATTTATGAGATTGAAGAGTGTGTGTGTGTGTGTGTGTGTGTGTGTGTTATTTATTTTTGTAATGTACTTTTTTGGGGTTTAAAATTAATGTTTTCATCCTTATTTTCTCTTCCATCTTTTCCTCCTCCTCCTCCTCCTCTTTTCCTCTTTTTTCCTCTTCCACTTCTTATTCTTCCTTCCTCTTCCATCTTTTCCTCCTCCTCCTCCTCCTCCTCCTCCTCCCCTCTCTCTCTCTCTCTCTCTCTCTCTCTCTCTCTCTCTCTCTCTCTCTCTCTCTCTCTCTCTCTCTCTCTCTCTCTCTCTCTCTCTCTCTCTCTCTCTCTCTCTCTCTCTCTCTCTCTCTCTCTCCTGCTTTTCCTTTTTCTTCTCTCTTCTCTTCCCCTCTTCCTTCTCTTCTCTTTCTCCTCTTCCATCCTCCCTCCCCTTTCATCTTCTCTTCCCCTTCCCTCCCTCCTCTCTTCTCCCCCCTTTCTCTCCATTCCCTCCACTTCCTTCCCTTCACCTCCTCCTCCTCCTCCTCCTTTCTCCTGCCTTTCCTTTTCTATCTCTTCCCTTTCTCTTCCATTTCCTCTCCCCCTTCTCCTCTTCCTCCTCTTTATCTTTGTCCCATCTCTTCCCCTTCTCTTCTCATTCTTTCTCCCACCTCCTCCTCCTCCTCTTCCTCCTCTTCCTCCTCTTTATCTTTGTCCCATCTCTTCCCCATCTCTTCCTTCTCTTCTCATTCTTTCTCCTCCTCCTCCTCCTCCTCCTCCTCCTCCTCTTTATCTTTGTCCCATCTCTTCCCCATCTCTTCCTTCTCTTCTCATTCTTTCTCCTCCTCCTCCTCCTCCGCCAGGGTCCACACTCACGGGCTGCATCGCCAGTCTAGTCATCCTGAGGTGCGCGCCATCTACTACGAGGAGACAAAGTATAACAAGAAGAAGGTTGAAGGCTTCCTCTCGGCACTCACAGGCTTCAGCACATGCATAGAGATTGTCAAGATGTTCAAAGGTGTGTGTGTATTTACCTTGTTGTGAAATACATGAAAAAGAGCTGTACTAGGCTGGTGCTGTCCTGTCTCCATAACGCTTATTATCCAGTTTGTCTTTAAGCTCATGAATCGTTTTTGCACACACAGTCTCCTCGTCAAGTCCGTTCCATGTTGTTATGCTTCTGTATGGAAAACTGTATTTCTTGATGTCTCCCCTACGGTCGCTCTTCTTCAATTTCTTACCATTGCCTCTTGTCACACTTCTGTCACGTTCCACTAGGTCTTCCCTGTCCAGTTTCTCCAATCCCTCTTGTATCCTGTACAATGGTATTAGGTCCCCTCTCTCTCCAGTGTTGCTAGTTCCAATTTCTCCAGTCTTTCTTCATAAGTGTGTTCTCTCAGAGTTTCCGGTAATTTAGTCGCTGCTCTTTGTATTCTTTCCAACTTTCTAATTTCTTTGTTCAATCTAGGTGACCACACTAATGCTGCATATTCCAGTCTTGGACGTATCATCTATGTTATTAGTTTCTTCACCATTTCTTCATCTAAATATGTAAATGCCACTTTTATGTTTCAAAGAAGATTGTATGTTTCCCCAGTTATCCGGTCTATATGTTTTCCAAAGGATAACTTGTGTTTTATGATCACTCCCAGATCTTTTTCTTCATTTTTTTTCATGATTCATTACTCAGAGTAGTTCCCCGATATGCGTCTACTGCTCTTACCAAGCTCCATCACGCTACACTTCTCTGTATTGAATGTCATTTCCCATTTGCGTGACCATTCGCTTATTCTACCGAGATCTTGGCTCAGCGCTACACAGTCATCTTCATCAGCCACCCTCCTCATTATTCTAGCATCATCAGCAAACATTTTCATATAGCTTGTCACCCCTTCTGTCATGTCATTAATATAAGTTACAAACATAATCGGAGCCAACACCGACCCTTGGGGGACTCCACTCGTCACTTCCATCCAGCTTGATTTATTATTCCTGATTACTGTTGTCATTTTTCTCTTCGTCAAAACATCCACAATCCAGTCCAATATGTGTGTGTGTGTGTGTGTGTGTCCGTTCCCCCAGGCGTGCGGGGCTCCCTCTCGTCCAGTCTGCTGCGTGGGTGTGTGGCAACGACGGAGGAGGGCGGCAACTTCCCCCTACTGGCTGAGGCATTGAAGTTCTTTGACGTGAGTGTGTGTGTGTGTGTGTGTGTGTGTGTGTGTGTGTGTGTGTGTGTGTGTGTGTGTGTGTGTGTGTGTGTGTATTCTTACCTTAGCTATGTTGTTTTTGTTTTCTTTTCTTTTTCTTTATGTTTTTATGCCCTTGATCTGCTTCCTTTACTAAAAAAAAAAAAAGAATAGTTTGAAGTAATGCATTTAAGAAGAGAAGGAGAAGAAGGAAGAAGGAGGAGAGAGGGAGAAAGGAAGAGAAGATGGGAGTAAGGAGGAGGAGGAGGAGGAGGAAAAAAAGGAGATGGGAAAGTAGGAAAAAAAGAGGAGGAAGAAAGGAAGGAATAGAGAAAAAGGGGAAGAAAATATGAATGATAGCTCTCCACCTCTCCATCTCTCCACCTCTCCACCTCTCCATCTCTCCATCTCTCCACCGTTCCATCTCTCCACCGTTCCATCTCTCCACCTCTCCATCTCTCCACCTCTCCATCTCTCCACCATTCCACCTCTCCATCTCTCCACCTCTCCACCGTTCCACCTCTCCATCTCTCCACCTCTCCATCTCTCTACCTCTCTACCTCTCCACCTCTCCATCTCTCCACCGTTCCATCTCTCTACCTCTCCACCTCTCCATCTCTCTACCTCTCCACCTCTCCATCTCTCCACCGTTCCATCTCTCTACCTCTCCACCTCTCCATCTCTCTACCTCTCCACCTCTCCATCTCTCCACCGTTCCATCTCTCCACCTCTCCATCTCTCCACAGCTCCACCTCTCCACCTCTCCATCTCTACTGTTCCATCTCTCCACTGCTCCATCTCTCCACCTCTCCATCTCTCCATCTCTCCACCTCTCCATCTCTCCACCGTTCCATCTCTCCACCTCTCCACCGTTCCATCTCTCCACCTCTCCATCTCTCCACCGTTCCACCTCTCCACCTCTCCACCGTTCCATCTCTCCACCTCTCCACCGTTCCACCGTTCCATCTCTCCACCTCTCCACCGTTCCATCTCTCCACCTCTCCACCGTTCCACCGTTCCATCTCTCCACCTCTCCACCGTTCCACCTCTCCATCTCTCCACCTATCCACCTCTCCACCTCTCCACCGCTCCACCTCTCCATCTCTCCATCTCTCCACCGTTCCACCTCTCCACCGTTCCATCTCTCCACCTCTCCACCGTTCCACCGTTCCATCTCTCCACCTCTCCACCGTTCCACCGTTCCATCTCTCCACCTCTCCACCGTTCCACCTCTCCACCTCTCCACCGTTCCACCTCTCCACCTCTCCACCGTTCCACCGTTCCATCTCTCCACCTCTCCATCTCTCCACCGTTCCATCTCTCCACCTCTCCACCGTTCCACCGTTCCATCTCTCCACCTCTCCACCGTTCCACCGTTCCATCTCTCCACCTCTCCATCTCTCCACCGTTCCACCTCTCCAGCTCTCCAGCTCTCCATCTCTCCACCTCTCCATCTCTCCACCGTTCCATCTCTCCACCTCTCCATCTCTCCACCGTTCCACCTCTCCATCTCTCCACCTTTCCATCTCTCCACCGTTCCACCGTTCCATCTCTCCACCTCTCCATCTCTCCACCGTTCCACCTCTCCATCTCTCCACCTTTCCATCTCTCCACCGTTCCACCGTTCCATCTCTCCACCTCTCCATCTCTCCACTGCCCCACCTCTCCATCTCTCCATCTCTCCACCTCTCCATCTCTACTGTTCCAGCTCTCTATCTCTCCACCATTCCACCTCTCCACCTCTCCATCTCTCCACTGTTCCATCTCTCCACCGCTCCATCTCTCCACCGCTCCATCTCTCCACCGTTCCATCTCTCCACCTCTCCACTGTTCCATCTCTCCACTGTTCCTTCTCTCCACCTCTCCATCATTCCATCTCTCCACTGTTCCACCTCTCCATCTCCACCTCTCCATCTCTCCACCACTCCATCTCTCAATTCCATCTCTCCACTTCTCCATCTTTCCACCTCCCATCTCTCCACCCTTCCCAACACCACAATCAATCCTGTCACTCCACCCAAATTCCACCGTTCCTTCCCTAGGGCGCCTTCGACCACGCGGAGGCCCAGCGGGAGGGCAAGATCATTCCGCACCGGGGCGTGGATGCGGAGTACGATGAGGCGCTGGAGAGGCTGGACTCCACCAAGAGGAGCCTGGCGGACTACCTCAAGGAACAGTGCAAGTACTTCGGCACCAAGGTGGGTGTTTAGGGGGGGGGAGGGGGTAGGGGGTAGGGGGCTGTGTGTGTGTGTGTGTGTGTGTAGTTGTGTTTACCTAGTTTCTCTGTCTGAATGGATGTGTGTGTGTGTGTGTGTGTGTGTCCCTTCATTAGTCTTACTCTCCCTTTCTCCCTTTGCTAACCTCACTCTCCTTTCTGTCTTTCCTCCCTCTCCCTTTTTCCCTTCTTTCCTTCCTTCCTTCCTTCCTTCCTTCCTCTCTCACATAGTTACCAAATCCAGTGTGACACCTCCCTTTGCTAACCTCACTCTCCCTTCCTCCTTTCCTCCCTACTTTCCTCCCTTCCTTCCTTCCTTCCATCCATTCCTTCCCTCCATTTCTTCCTCCCTTTGCAAGTAGCCTAATCCTCACCCTCCCTCCCTCTCCCTTCTTCCCTTCCCTCCCTCAGATGGCTCACTAACACCCCCTCCCTCACCCTCCCTCCCTCTCCCTTCCCTTCCCTCCCTTTCCCTCCCTCAGATGGCTCACTAACACCCCCTCCCTCACCCTCCCTCCCTCTCCCTTCCCTTCCCTCCCTTTCCCTCCCTCAGATGGCTCACTAACACCCCCTCTCTCACCCTCCCTCCCTCTCCCTTCCCTTCCCTCCCTCAGACGGCTCACTAACACCCCCTCCCTCCCTCTCCCTTCCCTTCCCTCCCATTCCCTCCCTCAGACGGCTCACTAACACCCCTTCCCTCACCCTCCTTCCCTCTCCCTTCCCTTCCCTCCCTCAGACGGCTCACTAACACCCCCTCCCTCACCCTTCCTCCCTCTCCCTTCCCTTCCCTCCCTCAGACGGCTCACTAACACCCCCTCCCTCACCCTCCTTCCCTTCCCTCCCTCAGACGGCTCACTAACACCCCCTCCCTCACCCTTCCTCCCTCTCAGGTGGTGTTCTGGGGCAATGACAAGAAGCGTTACCAGCTGGAGGTGCCGGAACATGCGTGTCGCCGTGCCGGGGATGAGTACGAACTTATTAGTCAACGCAAGGGGTACAAGCGCTACTGGACCACCGCCACGAGGGAGCTGCTGGAGGAGATGATTGCGGCCGAGGAGCAGCGCAACACATCCCTCAACGACATCGCTAGGAGGATATTTAACCAGTTTGACAAGCAGTGAGGACCCGGCCATCTTGTTTTGTGTGTGTCTGTCTGTCTGTCTCTTTGCTGTCATGGTATTCTCTGTGTGATTGTCTGTTTGTGTGTATCTCCAGTCAGTCAGTCAGTCAGTCAGTCAGCTTTATCTTTCCTCTTCTTTGCTTCCAGACGTCATGTGCTAAACCATACTTATTTTCCCTCTTTTCTGTATCACACGGCAGGGTACCCACTTCACCAGCTCCCCATGTGTGTGTGTGTGTGTGTGTGTGTGTGTGTGTGTGTGTGTGTGTGTGTGTGTGTAATTACCTAGTTGTAGTTTTACAGGGCCTGGGCTTTACGCTTGAGTGGTCCCGTCTCCGTATCTGCATTTATCCAACTTTTCCTTAAACCTTTGCACACTCTTCACCGATACTACATCCTCATTTAGTCCATTCCAAACCTCTATATTTCTTGTGTGTGTGTGTGTGTGTGTGTGTGTGTGTTTTTGTGTGTGTGTGTGTGTGTGTGTGTAATCACTGAAATATTTGAGAATTTGAGTCTTGACCCCTTCACTCCGGCGACACCAATGTTGGCGTCCGATGGAATCACTGTATGGAAAGGGTTAGTCCTCTTCTCAACCTCTTAATCCTCTTCCATTTCCTCTTAATCCTCTTCTAAACTTCTTAAGAGGAAATGGAAGAGGATTAAGAGGACTTTAGAGGAGGATTGAGAGGTTGAGAAGAGGATTAATCCTCTTCCATTTCCTCTTGACCCTTTCCATACTGTGACGCTGACGTCTGCGTCACGGATGAAAAGGGTTAAGTTAAGTTACCCCTTCCTTCACCTCCCTCCCTTCCTCCCCCCTTCCCCAAAATGTCCATAAATGTCCCTCTCTCTCTCTCTCTCTCTCTCTTTATCTCCCTTTCATCCTTTTAAATGTTTGAGAATATCACCCTAATTATGTGTTTCTCCCTTCCCTCACCTCCCTCCCTCCCCCTCTACAGCCAGAAGCAGTGGGAGGCGGCCCTTCAGTGCATGGCTGCCCTGGACGTCCTCTGCTCCCTCACACACTTCTCCCGCGAGGCCGAGACGGTGCAGCCTGAGGTGTTGAGTCCTGAGGCGGGCGGACAGGTGAGAGGGGGAGGGAAGAGAGGAGGGAGGGAGGGATTGAAGAAGGAAAGGATTGTTTTAAAGAGAGGGAAGGAGAGAGAGAGGGAGAATGGGAGGGAGAGGTAGAATGGGGAGAGAGATTTATCCTTTGAAAGTTTAAGGTATAATTTTTATCTCCTCACTCACCCCGTCACCCGTCCTCAGCCGTTCCTGGAGATCCGCGACGGCCTGCACCCCTGCCTGCTGACCTCCATGGCGGGTGAGTTCATCCCCAACGACGTGGTGGTTGGCGGGCCGGCTGACGATGCCCACCGCCCGCTGGTCCTCATAACCGGGCCAAACATGGGAGGCAAGTCCACCCTCATGAGGCAGACCGCCCTCATATGTCTCCTGGCGCAGCTGGTGAGTCGGGTGGACGTGGGTGTTTGGTATTTATTTTTAATTCTTTTTTTCTTTGATTTCTTTTTTGTCTTCATTTTCTTCAATTTTTTCTTTTTCATCATTTTCTTTGATTTCTTCTTTTTTGCCTTTTTCTTTTTCATTGTCTTTTTCTTTGATTTCTTCTTTTTTGTCTTCATTTTCTTCAATTTTTTCTTTTTCATAATTTTCTTTGATTTCTTCTTTTTTCTTTCTTATTGTCTTTTTTTCGATTTCTTCTTTTTCGTCTTCTCTTTCTTCATCTTTGTCTTCTTCTTTGTCTTTGTCTTTTTCTTCATCTTCTTCCTCTTCTTCTTCTTCACTGTTTAAAGTCTTCCTAGCTCATAAAACTACCCTTGGAACTACTAAAACAACCCCTACTAAAGCCTTATTAAATGTGTGTGTGTGTGTGTGTGTGTGTGTGTGTGTGTGTGTGTGTGTGTGAGAGCCCAGACTTTCTCCCCCTTCATAAAAATGTGTTGGCCCTTATGGAGACAATGCCCTTTACCATGTGTCCCTCACCCCACCCCCAGGGCTCCTACGTACCAGCCGCCTCCTGCCGCCTCACCCCAGTGGACCGTGTGTTCACCCGCGTGGGTGCCTCGGACCGCATCATGACGGGGGAGTCCACCTTCTATGTGGAGCTAGCAGAGACCTCGTCCATTCTGCAGCATGCCACCCGCCACTCCCTGGTGCTGGTGGATGAGCTGGGTGGGTGCAGGGGAGGCTGTGTGTTGTATGAGTGTGTGGGAAAGGCAGGGAGGAAGGAGGCCCCTGCTTAAATGTTTAGAGGGAGGAAGGAGCTCCCTATTCTGTTACATTTAGTGGGAGGAAAGAAGGTGAAGGAAAGGGAAAAACTTGCACCCCAATTCTTAAACATTTAAAGGGAGGAAGGGAGAAAGGAAGGGAGAAGACTTGGTCCCCGATTCTCAAACATTTAGAGGAAGGAAGGAAGCAAGGAAGGAAGGAAGGGAGGTGAACGAAGGGGAAGGAAAGGGAAAAACTTGCACCCCAATTCTCAGACATTTAAAGGGAGGAAGGGAGAAAGGAAGGGAGAAGACTTGGGCCCCGATTCTCAAACATTTAGAGGAAGGAAGGAAGCAAGGAAGGAAGGAAGGAAGGAAGGAAGGAGGTGAACGAAGGGGAAGGAAAGGGAAAAACTTGGGCCCCTATTCTTAAACATTCAGAGGGAGGGAGAAGACTTAGGCCCCTTCCTGATGTGTATATGAAAGCCATTGACTCTGAGATACCTAGCAAAATAAAGTAGCTCTCGCCCTCTCAAGAATAAGCCATGAATTACTAACCCAGCTACCACTCCCTGATGTGTATATAAAAGCCATTGACTCTAAGATACCTAGCAAAATAAAGTAGCTCTCGCCCTCTCAAGAATAAGCCATATATCACCTCAGCTGCTCCCCTTATGATGTATATATTAGGGTTGCACCGATTAATCGGCAGGTAATCGGCCTTATCGGCCATTTTGCCGATTAATCGGTAATCGGCCTTTTGGCCGATTAATCGGGCCGATTATCAAATTTTTTTCTCTTTTATGGTGCAATGTACATAACACAATATCATTAATATTGATATAAGGATGGTGATGTTACCAAAACTCTTGACACACCTTTCCACAGCATTTATTACAAACAAGTTAATATGCAAATGTACATTAGACAATTGAAATTACATTTGAATTAATAATATGAAATACTACTCATTCGATCGTCCCCACAAAACTTTTCTGAACGTTTATAGTCAGACAGTTTAGAAAAAAATAAGTGGAAACATCACCAGCTTACGTATCAAAGGCAACATACTAAGACACACTGACTGCACAGTGCACAGGCAGACGGTGCCACCGGTGGTCATTGATGTTCACCGTACTGGTACTGGACACGTTCTGTTACAGAGTTCGTATGATACCCTCATACCATTTTCAGTTTTACCTAATTGATGGACAATATTTATGTAACTTTTTCATCATTGTAGCTACACAAAGCTATTATTTAATCAAATTAATATATACGTAATCATTCTGCATATTTTATAGTATACTAATAGAAAAATTAGAACAAGCGTGTTTTTAGATTAGAATTAAGCTAACACAGTGTAAAACACAGTAAATCAGAACAAGACGTGAGAGATTGATAAACTCTCTGTACACTACCATTTCTAGTAGCATCTGTATATACGTACGATCACCACAAGAACGAGAAAACTGACAAATTTTAACATTAAAATTAGGATGTTGCCAAATCATAAGTAACAAATTACAAGAAGTATTTGCTCTCCATACAAAAGATGACAGCTGCCCAGTAAACAAAGTTGTAAACATGAGAGTAGAGGTATGTCTCTAACTTTGTGATATCAGTATCCACTCCAGTAATAATATTAATATTAATCTCATTTACAATTTCAAAGTAATCGGCCGATTAATCGGTATCGGCCGATTATTGGCAACCGATTAATCGGTAATCGGTAATCGGCCCAACTGCTTATCGGTGCAACCCTAGTATATATGAGAGCCAAGGACAGATACCCCATGATAGAACTTACTCCGCTGACTCACTAACCCCCCCTTCCCTCCCCCCCAGGTCGAGGCACAGCCACCTACGACGGCACGGCCATTGCCTCCGGGGTGGTGGACGCCCTGGCTCGCCGTGGCTGCCGGACGCTGTTCTCTACGCACTACCACGCCCTCGTCGACCACTTCGCCGAGGTGCCGAACATCTCCTGCGGACACATGGTGAGGCAGCGGTGGTGGGCGGGGGAGTTGTTGCTGTTGTTTATTGCAGATTTTTATTTGTTATTTTATTAGTTGTTTGCTTAGGTCTTGTTCTTCATCTTTGTGTACAGTCCCTCTATGTTATATTATTCACTTAACTTTTATTTCCTTGCAATGATCCTCCTCGAACCAGTGCTGATCCTTCTTACTCTATTTCTAACACTTCTATAATAACACTTCTACAATATGAAACAGAAAGAGCCATAGATGCCTTTTCCTAGCTCTCAAACACATCATTTTTAGCTTGGAAACAGTTCTCTTATGCCCCCCAAATCATTGCTGTCCTTCTTCCTCTATTTCTAACACTTCTATTATAACACTTCTACAATATGAAACAGAAAGAGCCATAGATACCTTTTCCTAGCTCTCAAACACATCATTTTTAGCTTGGAAACAGTTCTCTTATGCCCTCCAAATTATTGCTGTCCTTCTTCCTCTATTTCTAACACTTCTACAATATGAAACAGAAAGAGCCATAGATACCTTTTCCTAGCTCTCAAACACAACATTTTTAGCTTGGAAACAGTTCTCTTATGCCCCCCAAATCATTGCTGTCCTTCTTCCTCTATTTCTAACACTTCTACAATATGAAACAGAAAGAGCCATAGATACCTTTTCCTAGCTCTCAAACACAACATTTTTAGCTTGGAAACAGTTCTCTTATGCCCTCCAAATCATTGCTGTCCTTCTTCCTCTATTTCTAACACTTCTACAATATGAAACAGAAAGAGCCATAGATACCTTTTCCTAGCTCTCAAACACAACATTTTTAGCTCGGAAATGGGACTCTTATGCCCCCTAATCATACCATAGATACCTTTTCCTAGCTCTCAAACACAACATTTTTAGCTTGGAAACGGGACTCTTATGCCCCCTAATCATACCATAGATACCTTTTCCTAGCTCTCAAACACAACATTTTTAGCTCGGAAACGGTTCTCTTATGCCCCCCAAATCATTGCTAATCCTTCTTCCTCTATTACTAACACTTCTATTATAACACTTCTACAATATGAAACAGAAAGAGCCATAGATACCTTTTCCTAGCTCTCAAACACAACATTTTTAGCTCGGAAATGGGACTCTTATGCCCCCTAATCATACCATAGATACCTTTTCCTAGCTCTCAAACACAACATTTTTAGCTTGGAAACAGTTCTCTTATGCCCCCCAAATCATACTAAGTCCATCAACCTTCCCTTCCCTCACAGGCCTGCATGGTGGAGGGTGAGGACAGCAACGACCCCTCCCAGGAGACCATCACCTTCCTCTACAAGTTCACTGAGGGGTCATGTCCCAAGTCCTATGGGTTCAACGTGGCACGGTTGGCCGGTCTGCCTGAGTGTGTCATCCGCCGGGCGCGCCAGAAGGCCAAGGAGCTGGAGCGGGCCACCCTGAAGAAGCAGGCTTTCTCTAGGGTCATGGCCGCCCTGGGAGATCGGCCAGGGGTGCTGAAAGATGTCATAAGGGAGAGTTTTAAATCCCTGCGTGTGGAGTAATGGGGTGGATGAGTGAAAAAGAAGACCGACAGGATGACAGGGTGGATGAAGGAGGTGGATGAGTGGATGAGACAAGTGGATCTGTGAGGGAGAGAAGAAATGGGTGGATGAAGGAGAGATGATGAGAGAGAGAGAGAGAGAGAGAGAGAGAGAGAAATGCAGGATAATTTATTTTTGTAAGCAGCTTAAAAAAAACTTAGAAGAATTAAACAATTACCTTGAATTATTGTGTCCCAGGGAAATTATAGTATAGGGGATGAATGTGCCGTGAATCTCTGTTGTAATCTATGAGAAAAGACATTAAAATAACCCTGAAGAACACCACAAGAATCTTTATAAAGGAATCTAATGCCTTTGGGAGAGTTGACAGGCACACACTGACATGGTAAAGGATTGGGTGATGCAGATGAAGGGAAGCTGAGAGAGAGAGAGAGATAACATGAAGATAAGAGAGAAAGAAAGAGGAAATAAGTAAATAAATGACAGAAAGAAAGGAAGGAAGGAAAAAGAAGAAAATAGGAGAGAGAGAGAGGAAGGAAAAAGAAGAAAATAGGAGAGAGAGAGAGGAAGGAAAAAGAAGAAAATAGGAGAGAGAGAGAGGAAGGAAAAAGAAGAAAATAGGAGAGAGAGAGGAAGGAAAAAGAAGAAAATAGGAGAGAGAGAGAGGAAGGAAAAAGAAGAAAATAGGAGAGAGAGAGGAAGGAAAAAGAAGAAAATAGGAGAGAGAGAGAGGAAGGAAAAAGAAGAAAATAGGAGAGAGAGAGAGAGGAAGGAAAGCATGGAACTCCCTATGACATGTATATTAAAGCCTTTTCAAATGGTGCTATGGAGGTCCTGAATACCTTGTGACTAAAGGCTTGTACAATGGTAGACCGATATAAACTTTAAATATCTCTCATCCACCTCTTATCTTCTTCCAATCTCTCTCTACTTCTCCTTTCATCTTTATTATCTTTCTTCCTCTTCTATCTTTCTCCTTTCCTACTCCCTGTTCTGTTTTTTCCTCCTTCTCTTCATCCTCTTTCCCCTACTCCCTCTTCTGTTTTTTCCTCCTCCTTCTCTTCGTCCTCTCTCCCATCTCAGCGCACACTCCACTTTCTGTTTTTTCCTCCCCTTCCTCTTCTTTCTCCTCATCCACCTCAGTGAGAGAAAGAAATGTACTAGAGCCTTTGCAAACAGGGAAACGGAAGTGCTATGTGTGTGTGTGTGTGTACCTGAGGGCCTAAGTGTTGTATTGATAGCCTGGTGTGACCTAATATTACTGTCTATAGGCAAATGCACCATAAGAATATAACAGTCACAAAGTCATGTTAATCCCTTGCCTTGAGAACAGTGACTGAGGGGCTTAAGTTTTGCATTGGTAAACTCATGTGACCTAATATTTCTGTCTATATGCAAAAGTACCATAAGAATATTTCACAGTCACAGAGTCAATGTAATCCCTTGCCTTGAAACAGTGATTGAGGGGCCGTTTTGTAAGGTAAACTTGTGTGACCTTCTAATATTCCTGTCTGTAAGCATTTGCCTCACAAGAATATATGTCACAGAGTCAATGTAATCCCTTGCCTTGAGACAGTGATTGAAGGGCTGTTTTGTATTAGTAAACTCATATGACCTAATATTCCTGTCTGTAAGCATTTGCCTCACAAGAATATATCAGTCACAGAGTCATTTTAATCCCTTGCCTTGAGAACAGTGACTGAAGGGCTTAAGTTTTGCATTGGTAAACTCATGTGACCTAATATTTCTGTCTATATGCAAAAGTACCATAAGAATATTTCACAGTCACAGAGTCAATGTAATCCCTTGCCTTGAGAACAGTGATTGAGGGGCTGTTTTGTAAGGTAAACTTGTGTGACCTTCTAATATTCCTGTCTGTAAGCATTTGCCTCACAAGAATATATCAGTCACAGAGTCATATTAATCCCTTGCCTTGAGAACAGTGACTGAGGGGCTTAAGTTTGTATTGAGAAGCTTGTGTGAACTTCTAATATTTCCATCTATATGCAAAAGCACCCTAAGAATATTTCCCACTCACAGTCATGTTAACCTATTGCCTGGATATGCACACACTCAGTAATGAATATACCTTCCCATTGCCTTATACATGTAACTCTCCCATTGATAATCTCTTCTGAACCTATAATCTCTCTTTGTGAAACTCGTGAACTTGTAAGTCATGATGAAAGCACAGTTGAAAGTGATATATAAAGGCTTGCTTACTTGTCTGGTGGTTGCTGTGGAGTCTATCTGTGTGTGTGTGTGTGTGTGTGTGTCCAGGGTCTGTCAGGTCACACTCACACATTTTTCATCCTTGTTCCTCTCATTCTTGTACTTCCTCCTCCTCTTCTATTTCTTCCTCTTCTGCTTCTTCTTCTTCTAGTTCTTGCATCTCTTCTTTTTCTTCTTTACTTGATGTTCTTATTTACACTCCTCGCCAGTGATGTGTTTCTATGTGCCGGCAGGATCTGGGGAGGGAATGCAGTTGAGAGAGTGTGTGTGTGTGTGTGTGTGTGTGTGTGTGTGTGTGTGTGTGTGTGTGTGTGTTAATAGTACAAAGTTAGGTTATCGTTGAGTGCACTGAGGTCTTAATGGACGTACAATAGTTAGTGTGTTGTTGTGTGTTCTGCTGCTGCTCAGTGTTATGATAATTGTTCCTGGTTTTGGTTGTACGAGTTTTCTTGAAGGACTTAAAATATATATTAATGTTTTGGATGCAGACTGTCTTTTGTTTTCTTTTTCTGTTTCCTTATTTGGTTTGATGATAATGATGAATGCTTATGTTTTTACTACTTCTACTACTTCTACTACTACTACTACTACTACTACTACTACTACTACTACTACTACTACTACTACTACTACTACTACTACTACTACTACTACTACTACTACTACCACTACTATAACCACCATTACTACTACAATTATTTTTCACTACATAAACAGGAAGATAGAGATTTGAGATAAAGAAACGAAAGAGAGAGAGAGAGAGAGAGAGAGAGAGAGAGAGAGAGAGAGAGAGAGAGAGAGAGAGAGATATATTATAGATCAAACACATCTCTCTGAACAATGCAAAAGGCAAGGAGAGAGAAAGAGAGAGAGAGAGGGGGAGGGAGAGAGAGAAGAAAGAGAGCAGACGAGAGAATAGATGATGCTGGGGAGGAAGGGAGGAAGAATGGGAAGAAGGAAGGGGAGGAAAAGGGAGTTCTACAAAGGGTCAGGAAGGGGGAGGGAGGAGTATAGAGTCAGAAAGGGGAGGAAAGGGAGTTCTGCAAAGGGTCAGGAAGGAGGGGGAGTATAGAGTCAGAAAGGGGAGGAAAAGGAGTTTTAGGAAGGGGGAGGGGGAGTATAGAGTCAGAAAGGGGAGGAAAAGGAGTTCTACAAGGGGTCAGGAAGGGGGAGGGGGGAGTATAGAGTCACAAAGGGTCAGGAAGGGGAGAGGGGAGTATAGAGTCAGAAAGGGGAGGGAAGAGAATTTTACGCGAAGGGGGAAGCATAGAGTCAGAATAGGGGGGTCAGGGGGTGCGGATAGAGGCTCAGAAAGGGGGAGGAAGGAATAGGGGGAGCATAGGTCAGAAAAGGAAAGGGGGGAGGAGTATAGAGAATGAGAATAAAGGGGGGTCGTCGGGGGGGAGGGGCCGGGGTTTAGGGTGCCACGAGCCGCCTCAATGGAAGCTGTTTACCCTGAGCCCCGCCGGCGGATATTTGGGCGGCGACAGCTTCCGCCCGCGTGTCTGTTTAGAGCCTCCTCCTCCTCGTCCTCCTCCTCCTCCTGCTCCGTATACAATTGATCCTCGTGACGTGTGGTGGCTGCCGCTGAAGAGGAAAAGGAGGAGGAGAAAGAAGAGGACGAGGAGGAGGAGAAGAAAGAAGAATTGTTGAAGGAGGAAAGAGAGGGGATGAGGAATATGCGTATGAGGGAGAGGAGGAGGAGGAATAACTTGAATTGAACGCTTGCCGGGTGTGTGTGTGTGAGAGAGAGAGAGAGAGAGAGAGAGAGAGAGAGAGAGAGAGAGAATATGTACTGCGTGCCCCATAGTCTAAAAGGCGTAATAGTAGATTGTTATTGAAAACTTGCGTGTAATCTCCGTAGACTTGAGTGACGAACAGGCATAAGATATGAGCGCTGGATCAAGCCATGGGAGTGCCGGGCCCTGCAAGGGACGAGCAGCACAGAGTAGCTACTGTTATCACGGCGTCATCGTCCAGCCCACACGAAGCGACGGGCCATGGAGCCAGCGCCGGACCACGGCAGGCTTGGCTCCGTGAATCCCGCCGTGCGAGCCTCTGCAGGCAAGACACACTGTGGGGCGCACACTCCCGGCAGGGCTCATACACGGGCAGGAGGCGGTGACGGGCTGGTCTGAGACGCTCCCGCCGTCCGTGGAGGCTGGCCCTCCTCGCCGCCTATTGACGCGGGGGGGCGGGCCAGCGTAGTGCTCCCCGGACCCTCGCCTGTCACCTCGACAAAAAAATATCGTCCCGATCACTTGTTGCGGCGCGGCGCTGCCTGGAGCCTGTGGCCCCGAGCCGGCGGCCCCGCACGCGGCGGCGACGACGACCACCATGCCGGCGTGTGTCGTGTTCAGGGGCGGCGGGACACCCACGGGACGGGTATGGTGCCACAACACGGGGCGCTACACCCACAGTTCATCGTCATCACACGGGAATGTATAGACATTTCTAAGTATGTTGTATTTTCATGTACATTTTCCTTCCTCTACGTTGCTTGGGAGCTTCCTGTTGGCGGCCGACGTGCGCCCCTCTCAGCTCAGCGCGCCGTGGCCTCGGCGGCGGCCGTGTGAATGTGAGGCGGCGAGCTGCGTCCCGCCGCGACGCCGCGTGTGTCAAGCCACACTGCCATGTTCATATATATATATATATATATATATATATATATATATATATATATATATATATATATATATATATATATATATATATATATATATATATATATATATATATATATATATATATATATATATATATATATATATATATATATATGAGGCAAATGACGGGGCGGCTCGACAGCCAACACAGCACAGTCCATGGCCGTCATCGTCGTCCTGTCCAGGCTGGGCAGGCCGAGGCTCTGGGCAGGCCTGGTGACTCTGGCAGGACACGACGCCTGCACAACAGTCATGGCATGGTTTCACTGTACGGCGCGCGGGGCCACGCTTCATCGTCGTCCCCTGGGCGTGTTGGGGCGGCCACCACGCCCCTCGCGGCCAAATGAAGCAGCAGGCCAGCGGTCTGCAAGACAGAAAGCCACGCCCGCCCTCACAAGACACACTGCAAGGGCGCGGCTTTACATCCTGTGGTGGCGGCGAGGGCGGGGCGCGGCGCGTGCCTGGCGGTATAGGACACGCCGCGACACGCTGTGTTGACAACCGCTGCCTGGTGTGGTCTACAGGGCTGCGGCAACACAGTACTCTTGGCGCCGCCACGGCTCACCTTCCACGTGGTGGCATCGTGTGGCTTGAGGCGGCCACTCCTTGGCAGCGGACAGCGAGAGACGCACGGACGGCTGCTGGACCCTGCCCGCCCTGGATTTATATAACTCAGGCACTGGACGCGCCCGCCTCGTCGAGAACTCGTCTGTATCGACGGAGGCAATGACGGCCGCGGCGCGTGTGGACAAGAGTGCGGCGCCTGAACCCCCGACAACGTTAGGGAGTTGGGGCAGGGCTTGACGCCTAGGCCGCAGCCCGGGTCCTGGCTCCCATGCGCCGCGCGTTGACGCAACAACTAGGCACAGCCAGTCAGGACAATCGCCCCGAATTCCCGGGCCTGGCACAGCCTGCTGCAAACCCTGCCTCCTGGCCAGCCTGACCTACGCAGATAAGACATCTTGCCGTCAGGCCTGTCTGTGTGTGCCACCACGGCGATACTACAGAAACACTGCGCCGTGAGTAGGGACGCCTCCACGCGGTGCTGTGTGGCATGAGCCTAGCGCCGCGGCCGTGAGGAGGCCAGGCTTATTTGGAGGACCAGGGGCAGGCATTACGTAAATCATGCCGTGGAGAGAGAGAGAGAGGGTAAAGACAGGCAGTAAAGTAGTATCGACAGAAACAAAAGGGCGCGGTGACGGACGCACAAAGGCGTCGGCGACACACAATGGCGCGATGAACGACCGATTCCCGTCAACCACCCACGACCGATCGGCCCGTGTGTCTGTCTGTCTGTCTATCTGTCTGTCACTCCCATATCATAATACTGTGTTCTCTTAAGTTTGTGTTTGTGTGTGTGTGTGTGTGTGTGTGTGTGTGTAGGGGCGATGGTTGAAAAAATTAGGAAGGGAGGGAAAATATGCTAGTGTGATGGCCTGAGAGAGAGAGAGAGAGAGAGAGAGAGAGAGAGAGAGAGAGAGGGCGTGGCCGAGGGCTGGACAGAGTGGACCCTTCCTAATGGACCTCCTTACTGTGATGGGGGCGAAGGGAAGGGAAAGAAGAAGAAGAAGAAGGAGAAGAAGAAGAAGAAGAAGAAGAAAAAGAAAAAAATATTAAAACAAGAGCTTGCATATATGTTAAAGGTACGGATAAAGAGGAACACAAATAATAATAATAACAATAATAATAATAATAATAATAATAATAATAATAATAATAATAATAATAATAATAGAGTTAAGGAAAATGTGTACTATGTCTAATTCTTTTATTTTCCCTTCCTATCTTCCTTGCCCTTCCTTCCCTTCCCTTCCCTTCCGATCCCATCCTTCCTGTTTCCTTCCTTTCCATTTCCCTTCCCTTCCCTTCCCTTTCCTTCCCTTTCCTTCCCTTCACATCCTTTCCCTTCCCATCCCTTCCCTTCCCTTCCCTTTCCTTTCCTTCCCTTTCCTTCCCTTCCCATCCCTTCATTTCCCATCCCTTCCCTTCCCTTTCCTTCCCTTCCCTTCCCATTCTTTCCTTTCCCTTCCCATTCTTTCCCTTCCCTTCCCTTCTCTTCCCTTCCATTCCCTTCCCTTCCCTCCCTTCCTCTATCCCTTCCCTTTCCTTCCCTTCCCTTTCCTTTCCTTCCCTTCCCTTCCCATTCTTTCCCTTCCCTTCCCTTCCCTTCCCCTCCCTTCTCTTCCCTTCCATTCCCTTCCCTTCCCTTCTCATCCCTTCCCTTTCATTTCCTTCCCTTCCCTTCCTTCCCTTCTTTCCTTTCCTTCCTTTTCATTCTCTCCATTTCTTCCTTCCTTCCTTCCTTCCTCCCTTCTTCCCTTCCATTCCCTTCCCTTCCCTTCTCATCCCTTCCCTTTCCTTTCCTTCCCTTCTTCTTCCCTTCCCTTCTCTTTTCATTCCTTTCCTTCCTTCTTTATTCATTTTTCTTCCTCTTTTGTAAACATTTCTCTCTCTCTCTCTCTCTCTCTCTCTCTTCTTTTTCTTCTTTCACCTCCTCTTCCTTTCTTTTACTCTTTTTCACCGTCTCCTCCTCCTCCTCCTCCTCCTCCACCTCTTCCTCCTCCTCCTCCTTCTCCTCCTCCTCCTTTGTCTTCCATGTGGTCTTCCCTTCTTTCTTTCTTCCTGTTATTCTCTTCTTTTCCTTTCTCCTTTTCTCTTTTTTCTTTTTTTTTCTTTTCATTCTCTCTCCCTTCCTTCTTCCTTGCTTTATTCTCCTCCTCTCTTTCATTCTCTTTCCTTCCACTTCTCTTAACTATCCTTTTATTATTATTATTATTATTATTATTATTATTATTATTATTATTATTATTATTATTATTATTATTATTATTATTATTATTATTATTATTATTATTATTATTATTACTACTACTACTACTACTACTACTACTACTACTACTACTACTACTACTACTACTATTACTACTACTGTTACAAGCTTACTTTTATCCTCTTCCTCTTCTTCCTCCTCCTTTCTTCTCTTCTTCCTCTTCTTTCTTCTGCTCCTCCTCCTCTTCCTCCTTTTCTTCTTCGTCTTCTGTAATTACACCTGAAAATATATGAAGATAATGATAATAATGATAATAATAATAATAATAATAATAATAATAATAATAATAATAATAATGATAAAAGCACTTCTAATTTTATTTTTATTCTTTCCTCCTCCTTCTCCTCCTCCTCCTCCTCTTCCTCTTCCTCCTCTTCCTCCTCTTCCTTTTCCTGGCACTATCGGGGTGACGCCTCGTAATGTTATTCGATTTATTGAAGGAAGAGGAGGAGGAGGAGGAGGAGGAAGAAAGGGGAGACTCACGTTATGAAGGACGACCCATGCATTCTCCTCCTCTTCTTCTTCCTCCTCTTCATCTTCCTCCTCCCCCTCCTCCTCTTCTTTGTCTTCTTCCTCCTCCTTGTTCCCCATCTTTCTTTTTGTTTTTCTTCTTCGTCTTTCTTCTCCTCCTCCTTCATAGTTTTTCTTCATCTATATCTTCCTCCTCTTCCTCTTCCTCCTCCTTCCATATTCTCCTCTTTCTTCTTCATCTTTTTTTTTCCTTCTTCTCTTCCTCCTCCTCCTCCCAGTATTTTTCTTCTTCCATATCCTCCTCCTCCTCCTCCTCCTCCTCCTTCTCTTCCTCCTCAAACAGAAGGACCATTGAAAAAAAAAACACACACACACAAACACACACAAACAACACCTCCTCCCCTCCTCCTCCTCCTTCTCCTCCTCCTTCCCATTATCTCTCAATATCTTAATAACTTCCTTCACCCCGAGGTCATAATCACCCTTATTACCAGATCCCCTAAGGCTGAAAATGACTCTCTTCTCTCCCTCTCTCTCTCTCTCTCTCTCTCTCTCTCTCTCCCTTACTAAATCTATCGTGGGTTACTGAAGAGAGAGAAAGATAGGCGTAACCCACAGTCAGTCAGTCTCTCTCTCTCTCTCTCTCTCTCTCTCTCTCCTTTCCTTTCCATTTAACCTTTCTCCCTTCCTTTATCATCCTTTTCTCTTCCCCTCCTCTTCCCTTCCCTCTCTCCCTCCCTTCTTTCCCGCCTCTCAGCCCTCGTGCGGTAAGGGTTGTGCTGGGTCGCCTTCCCCGGCCGTGTGGGTTCCGGCTCTCTTCCCTTCGGCCGCCGTGATCAGCCGGGCCATTTCGAGATTAGCGCAGCCGAATAAAAGTCTATTTTGATTTGATTAACCGAGTAACTCCATTCATCGGGTATTCATATGGCGGGGCTGGGTTAGGTCGGGTTAGGATAGGTTGGGTTAGCTTAGGCTGTGTACGGTTATTTTATGTATTTTTATTTATTTATTTATTTATTTTACGTTTTCTGCCGTATTTATAGTGGTGCCATCTTGCTTGGTTCATGCTGCCCCCCGGAGCTCGTCAGTGACCCTCGCATTTTTTTTTCACAACAAAGGAGGAAGCTCAAGGGCACAAAAAAAGGAAACAATAATAAAAAAAAGCCCGATTATTGCTGCTCCTAAAAAGAATCCAAAGAGGTGGCCGAAAGAGAGGTCAGTTTCGGAAGGAGAGGTGTCCATTATATATAAAGAATCCACAGTCCGGGTTGACAGGTGGTCTTCTGGGCAGCGTGTGGGTAGTCTTGGGAAACTGCAGTGGCTGAAAAATCCCGGCTTATGGCACCGGGTGGGACGCGAACCTGTCTTACTGAATGAGGCGCCGTTACGCTAACCACTCAGCCGCCGCCTCCACATAGGTTAGTTTGTTACCACCACCGCCACCACCACTGTCATCAACACCATCACCAGCACCACAACCATGCACTGCTCTACCTCCTCTATCTTCTCACCATCATCAATATCATCATCATCTAACTGTTAATTAATGGGGAGCATAGACAGACAGATAGATAGATAGATAGATAGATAGATAGATATTTATTGACCACAAATGTACATAAAACCAAAACATCATACATAAATCGGAAGTTATTTAAGAATGTTAATTTCGTTAGTATAAAAACATTTCCAATTTTTATATAGTCACTAAAATATACATCCATCCGGGGGCGCGTTACTTCACTCACTCGCCGCCTACACTCCCAACAGTTCCCCCGAGGATGCTCCCATGCAGCCGCCGAGTCCATCCAAATCCCTCCCGGCAGGATCGATCGACTTGCTCCGGCCATGACTTACGTGGGCGTCCCTTCGTCTCCTCCACGCAGGGATGTCTCGTCCAGAAACATCCCTGACAGCCGGAGTTGGTGTTCACGGACTAAAGGGGTTATTACACTGGGCAAATTTTCCGTGGATCTTCAGTCAAACCACGATTTCTGCAAGCGTGGTTCTCATTTGTTTCTTGTTATTGCTGCTGATGATGATGATGGTGAGTAATACCGTCGTCCTTCAGTGAAATCTACCGTAGCTTTGGAAGATCGTGGACACGTCAGAAAACCACGGAAATGGGAGAACCACGCCAACTTTTCGGGCTCTTTTTTTAACATCGGGCATTTTTTCAACATATATTACCTTTTTTTTATGCCCTTGTACTGACTCCTCTGCTGTAAAAAAAAAAAAAATAAAGCGGAAATCGTGGTTTGACTGAAGATCCGCGGAAAATTTGCCCAGTGTAATAGCCACTTAAGCCGGCAACAGGCCTCGATTCAGTCTGAC